>NC_053026.1:457165135-457465135 GCF_003073215.2 Triticum urartu | reverse complement strand
TACGTTGTGGTGTTCCAGGTGGCGTGAGTTGCGAAAACTATTGCACATTGTTTCAAATGAAGACCAAACTCGTAACTCAAATATTATTCTCCACGATCAGATCATAGAAACTTTATTTTCTTGTTATGATGATTTTCCACTTCACTCTGAAATTCTTTGAACTTTTCAAATGTTTCAGACTTATGATTCATCAAGTAGATATACCCATATCTGCTCAAATCATCTGTGAAGGTCAGAAAATAACGATACCCGCCACGAGCATCAACACTCATCGGACCGCATACATTAGTATGTATTATTTCCAATAAGTATGTTGCTCGTTCCATTGTTCCGGAGAACGGAGTCTTAGTCATCTTGCTCAAGAGGCATGGTTCGCAAGCATCAAGTGATTCGTAATCAAGTGATTCCAAAAGTCCATCAGTATGGAGTTTCTTCATGCGCTTTACACCAATATGACCTAAATGGCAGTGCCACAAAAAAGTTGCACTATCATTATTAAACTTATATCTTTTGGCTTCAATACTATGAATATGTGTATCACTACTATCAAGATTTAGTAAAAACAGACCACTCATCAAGGGTGCATGACCATAAAAGATATTACTCATATAAATAGAACAATCATTATTCTCCGATTTAAATGAATAACTATCTCGCATCAAGCAAGATCCAGATATAATGTTCATGCTTAATGCTGGCACCAAATAACAATTATTCAGGTCTAAAACTAATCCTGAAGGTAGATGTAGAGGTAGCGTGCCGACGGCGATCACATTGACTTTGGAACCATTTCCCACGCGTATCGTCACCTCGTCCTTAGCCAATCTTCGCTTAATCCGTAGCCCCTGTTTCGAGTTGCAAATATTAGCAACAGAATGAGTATCAAATACCCAGGCGCTACTACGAGCATTAGTAAGGTACACATCAATAACATGTATATCAAATATACCTTTCACTTTGCCATCCTTCTTATCTGCCAAATACTTGGGGCATTTCCGCTTCCAGTGACCAGTCCCTTTGAAGTAGAATCACCCAGTCTCAGGCTTAGGTCCAGACTTGGGCTTCTTCACTTGAGCAGCAACTTGCTTGTTGTTCTTCTTGAAGTTCCCCTTCTGCCCTTTGCCCTTCTTCTTGAAACTGGTGGTCTTTTTGACCATCAACACTTGATGCTCCTTCTTGATTTTTACCTCCGTGGCCTTTAGCATTGCGAAGAGCTCAAGAATTGTCTTATCCATCCCTTGCATATTATAGTTCATCATGAAGCTCTTGTAGCTTGGTGGCAGTGATTGAAGAACTCTGTCAATGACACTATCATCAGGAAGATTAACTCCCAGCTGAGTCAAGTGGTTGTGGTACCCAGACATTCTGAGTATATGTTCACTGACAGAACTATTCTCCTCCATTTTGCAGCTGTAGAACTTATTGGAGACTTCATATCTCTCAATCCGGGCATTTGCTTGAAATATTAACTTCAACTCCTGGAACATCTCATATGCTCCGTGACGTTCAAAACACCGTTGAAGTCCCGGTTCTAAGCCGTAAAGCATGGCACACTAAACTATCAAGTAGTCATCAGCTTTGCTTTGCCAGACGTTCTTAGTAGCATCTGCAGCAGGCTTGTCACCCAGCGGTGCTTCCAGGACGTAATTCTTCTGTGCAGCAATGAGGATAATCGTCAAGTTACGGACCCAGTCCGTGTAATTGCTACCATCATCTTTCAACTTAGCTTTATCTAGGAACGCATTAAAATTCAATGGAACAATAGAACGGGCCATTTATCTACAACAAAATAGACATGCAAAATACTATCAAGTACTAAGTTGATGATAAATTGAAGTTCAATTTAATCATATTACTTAAGAACTCCCACTTAGATAGACATCCCTCTAATCATCTAAGTGATCACGTGATCCATATCAACTAAACCATGTCCGATCATCACGTGAGATGGAGTAGTTTTCAATGGTGAACATCACTATGTTGATCATATCTACTATATGATTCACACTCGACCTTTCGGTCTCAGTGTTCCGAGGCCATATCTGCATATGCTAGGCTCGTCAAGTTTAACCCGAGTATTCTGCTTGTGCAAAAATGGCTTGCACCCGTTGTATGTGAACATAGAGCTTATCACACCCGATCATCACGTGGTGTCTCGGCACGACAAACTGTAGCAACGGTGCATACTCAGGGAGAACACTTGTACCTTGAAATGTAGTGAGAGATCATCTTATAATGCTACCGCCGTACTAAGAAAAATAATATGCATAAAGGATAAACATCACATGCAATCAAATAAGTGATATGATATGGCCATCATCATCTTGTGCCTTTTGATCTCCATCTCCAAAGCACCGTCATGATCACCATTGTCACCGGCTTGACACCTTGATATCCATCGAAGCATCGTTGTCGTCTCGCCAACTATTGCTTCCATGACTATTACTACCGCTTAGTGATAAAGTAAAGTAATTGCATGGCGATTGCATTTCATACAATAAAGCGACAACCATATGGCTTCTGCCAGTTGCCGATAATTGTGTTACAAAACATGATCATCTCATACAAAAATTTATATAATCACGTCTTGACCATATCACATCACAACATGCCCTGCAAAAACAAGTTAGACGTCCTCTACTTTGTTGTTGCAAGTTTTACGTGGCTGCTACGGGCTTCTAGCAAGAACTGTTCTTACCTATGCATCAAAACCACAACGTAGTATAGTGATTTCTTTTTGATCTCCAGAAAGAACCCTGTTCATTGAAACCGATTCAACTAAAGTTGGAGAAATATACACCCACTAGCCACCTGTGTGCGAAGCATGTCGGTAGAACCAGTCTCGCGTAAGTGTACGCATAATGTCGGTCTGAGCCGCTTCATCCAACAATACCGCTGAATCAAGAATCAACTAGTGATGGCAAGCAATATGTATATACCCACGCCCACAACTCCTTTGTGTTCTACTCGTGCATATAACATCTACGCATAGACCTGGCTTGGATGCCACTGTTGAGGAACGCAGTATTTCAAAAAAATTCCTACGATCATGCAAGATCTATCTAGGAGATGCATAGCAACAAGGGCGAGAGTGTGTCCACGTACCCTCATAGAACGAAAGCAGAAGCGTTAAGTAACGCGGTTGATGTAGTCGAACATCTTCGTGATCCAACCGATCAAGTACCGAACGCACGGCACCTCCGCCATCTGCACACATTCAGCTCGGTGACGTCCCTCGTACTCTTGATCTAGTTGAGGCCGAGGGAGAGTTTCGTCAGCACGACGGCGTGATGATGGTGATGATGAAGTTGCCGACGCAGGGCTTCGCCTAAGCACTACAACGATATGACCGAGGTGGAAATCTGTGGAGGGGGGCACCGCACACGGCTACTACAACTGTCAACTTGTGTGTTCTAGGCTGCCCCTGCCCCCGTATATAACGGAGCAAGGGGGAGCCCGGCCGACCCTCATGGGGCGCGCCCCCAAGTAGGATTCCTACTAGGTATAGGAATCCTATCCCTCGTACGTTTCCAACAAGGTAAGAGAGGGGGAAGGAAGGAGAGGGAGAAAGGGAGAAGGAAAGGGAGGGGGCGTCGCCCCCTCCTAGTCCAATTCAGACTCCTCAAAAGGGGGGCGGTGCGGCCAGTCCTAGGGCTCTCTCCTCTCTTTCTCGCAAGGCCCATGTTGGCCCATTAGTTCCCCCCGGGGTTTCCGATAACCCCCGGCACTCCGATATTTATCCGATGACCCCGGAACTCATCCGGTGTCCGAATAACATCGTCCAATATATCAATCTTTATGTCTCGACCATTTGGAGACTCCTCGTCATGTTTGTGATCACATCCGGGACTCCAAACTACTTTCGGTACATCAAAACAACTCATAATATTGATCGTCATCGGACGTTAAGCGTGCGGACCCTACGGGTTCGAGAACTATGTAGACATGACCGAGACTCATCTCCAGTCAATAACCAATAGCGTAACCTGGATGCTCATACTGGTTCCTACATATTCTGCGAAGATCTTTATCAATCAAACCGCATAACAACATACGTTGTTCCCTTTGTCATCGGTATGTTACTTGCCCGGGATTTGATCGTCGGTATCTCAATACCTGGTTAAATCTCGTTATCGGCAAGTCTCTTTACTCATTCCGTAATGCAACATTTCGCAACTAACTCATTAGTCACATGCTTGCAAGGCTTATAGTGATGTGCATTACCGAGAGGGCCCAGAGATACCTCTCCGATACACAGAGTGACAAATCCTAATCTCGATCTATGCCAACTCAACAAACACCATTGGAGACACCTGTGGAGCATCTTTATAGTCACCCAGTTACGTTGTGACGTTTGATAGCACACTAAGTGTTCCTCCGGTATTTGGGAGTTGCATAATCTCATAGTCATAGGAACATGTATAAGTCATGAAGAAAGCAATAGCAACAAACTAAACGATCATAGTGCTAAGCTAACGGATGGATCAAGTCAATCACATCATTCTCTAATGGTGTGATCCCGTTCATCAAATGACAACTTTTGTCCATGGCTAGGAAACTTAACCATCTTTGATTAACGAGCTAGTCAAGTAGGGGCATACTAGTGACACTATGTTTGTCTATGTATTCACACATGTACTAAGTTTCCGGTTAATACAATTCTAGCATGAATAATAAACATTTATCATGATATAAGGAAATATAAATAACAACTTTATTATTGTCTCTAGGGCATATTTCCTTTAGTGCGCCCAGTGGAGGGGAAGCTGGTGGTGGGTATGTGCTCTCCCCATACCCAACAGACCACAAGGCCATTGTCAACGCACTGAGGAGCCTGTGGCATCTTCGAAGAGAGGCTATGTCGCAGCGTGTCACCGGCAACGATGGCCGCTTCGTCATCACGTTCATAGAGAAGACAGACTGGCAACAGGTGCTTCAGTTTGGTCTGTGGCACTACAGGAACGACGATGTGATTTTTCTGGACAGCAACGGCAAAGGGAACCCCGCGGATGTGCGCTTCGACTCCTTTAAAATTTGGGCGCAAATCTTGGGGCTCCTGGTCTACCTCAAGACGGAGCAAATGGGTGGATCCATCAAAAGAAGCTCGGCATCTGGTCGCGGTGTCGCACCACAACAAAAAGATCGTCGACAAGCACCTCCGCAACTGCGTTGAGAACTCGGTGGACAAACCTATGAGGAACTCCATCAACATGACACTGGTTGGTTGCAAGAAGATCAACTACGACGTCAAGTATGAAAATTGCCTAACTTTTGTTTTTTTGATGTATCTTTGTGGGGCATAAGACGTGGAAGTACAGTAGCATGCCAAAGGAGATGCGGGAGGTGTCCTTCTCCACCGACATAAGGGCGCCACCATATTGGAGCTTAGTCCGAAGGCACATCGACACAGCTGCAACTTGGGCGGTAGGGGGTTGTTGGTCAGCTTCATGTCTACCACTAGATTTACAACTGCGGGTGTTGTAACCTGATTGCAACTGCATTCCCCCCAATACAACTACAACTGGGGTCGGTAAGTTTTTTGTTGTTGGGCAGTTGCATGTCACCACTAGAGTTGCAACTACAAGCGTTGCAACCCCAATTGCAATTAGAGAACCCCAAACACCACGTGTAACTGGGCCTGTAGGGGGTTGTTGGTCAGTTGTATGTCCACCACTAGAGTTACAACTGTAAGTGTTGCAAACCGATTGCAACTGTGTAGCCCAAGCATGACTGCAAAATAGGGCCGGTAGGGGGATTGACTTGCTTGGCCACCACTAGACTTGCAACTGCAAGCGTTGCAACCCTCAGCAAGCGCACGACCCCCGACGCGACTGCAACTGGGCTGGAAAGGGGAGGGAGTTGTCGGCTAGTTGCATGCCCACTGTCGGTGTCAAAACCGGCGGATCTCGGGTAGGGGGTCCCGAACTGTGCGTCTAGGATCGATGGGTAACGGGAGACAAGGGACACGATGTTTTTACCCAGGTTTGGGCCCTCTCGATGGAGGTAAAACCCTACTCCTGCTTGATTAATATTGATGATATGGGTAGTACAAGAGTAGATCTACCACGAGATCAGAGAGGCTAAACCCTAGAAGCTAGCCTATGGTATGATTGTTGTGTATATTGTATATCTATCGACTAGCCTGGCCTCGGTTTATATAATGCATCGGAGGCCTAGGATAACAAGAGCCCTAGCCGAATACGCCGGTGGGGAGAAGTCCTTGTCTTGATCGCCAAGTCTTGTGGAATCTTCCTTGTATGCGGTAGCTGTCTGAACTGGCCCACGAGTATACGGCCACGAGGGTCCTCGGCCCAATCTAATAGATCGGGAGACGACGTGGTGAGTACCACCTAGTCCAAGACACCGTCAGTAGCCCCCTGAACCGGTCTTCAAGTTAGGGACGCTCCTCGATTCTTCCGAACTGTTCTTCATCTTCGGTTGCCGGTCTTGAAAACTGGTTCAACAAATCTTCTTTATCTTCGATCTTGAGGATCGCCGAAATGCATTCGACGAGTTTACACGTCGGGTATCCGAGGAGCCCCTTTAAGTTTCCGGCCTTTATCAATGCCTTGTTTATTTTTATGCCACACCTCGGGTTTGAAGTTGTTCCCGGGAGGCAGGGTCCTCTTGCGTCCGAGCTCCAACGCCGGACTGCATTCGAGGTATCTTTTACAGCCGAGCACCGACGCCGGACCGCTTCCCAGCTCTAGCGCCGGAATGTATCTGAGCTCCAACGCCGGACTATGTATCCGAGCTCCAACGCCGGACTGTATATCCGAGCTCCAACGCCGAAATATATCCGAGCTCCAACACCGGACTGTGTCCAGGCTCCAATGCCGGACTATATCCGAGGTGTCATATCACCTTGGTTCAAAAAAGTTTGAAGGAGTTTAGCCGAGCTTATCGCCGGAAATGCCCTCTATGGAGCCAGCCATTAGCGCCCGAGCTTTATGCCGGACTGCTTCAGAGGTGGTGCACCACCCCGAATGTGGGCCGATTTTTGTCAATATTTTTGATTGGTGCAATTTATTCTCTGCCGAGATATATAGCCAGTAGCCCTCAAGGTGGGTATCGGTCTAAAACCCGAGATGCACTTGAAGGATGACGTAAGACCGCTGATCCCAGTAGCCGCTGAGACTCAGGTTGATTTGCAAAATCGGCCTGAGGATCAAGTCCAAGCTCGGTAGAGTACTTTGGGACACTAAAAGCGGCGTGCTCAGTCCTCGAGACTCAGGTTGGGTGCGGCCAACCAACCTGAGGATCAAAATCTCCTCGGAAACTATATTGCACATAAAATTTTCTGCATTAAACAAGCAATGCAGTAGCCCCCGAGACACTGGTCGGGTGGCAACACCAGATCAGGGGATCGATGTGCCCCTTTAATATTTGTAAATAATAAGCCCGAAGCCCAGTAGCCCCCGAGCCTTAATGCGGGCACGGGTGGCCGAATTAAGGATCATTATCCATAGTAAAATCACAAATTATGTGTAATGACTCTATGTATCCAAGTACTTTACGTCATTAATGCTCAGATCCGCATTGTACAAAACTTTGTTGACCGACCATCGGCTTCCACCTCCTCGGCCAGTAGCCGAGGAGTGTTTGTCCTACTTTATAAAGCCTTTATGAGGACGACAAACAAGGCAATCTGGCCATACGGTTTTATAAACAAAGGTATGCGGAGAGATATGTTATATTACTGTTTAACAGAAGAAATGTCTTCCAAAGAAAATAGTCCCGCTATCGGTTCCTTTCTTTGGGTTGTCATGCTAAGCATGATCATAAAACCTCAGCTCCAATGTAAGAGCAAAATATCGAGGATTTAGTTTGGGAGGCTAGTTAATAGCCCCTGGTAGTGTTCGGCGACAGTCGAGGTCAAGCCGTAAACACTTCGGCCAATGTTATGAACGGCCTGTTATTTAACATAGTCATCGGATCGCTGACCAGTTTACGTTTATTGTGACAGTCAGTTTTCGGCTTTCTCCACTGAGGTGCTTAACCATGTGAGCTGGAAGCACAATCGCAGTGGTTCTCCCTTTGCACACCTAGCCGAACAAAGCGGAACGTAGGAGGCAAGCGCAGGAGCCGGGCAACCCAACTATTGACCGAAGACACAATTCGAAACCGATGTGTATATAGCAATATCTGAGAATGTTTTTGCCGAATCCCTAAAGGTGTCCGGCGTTGCACTGCGAGACTAATGCTGGAAAAGCACAAATAGTTTAAAAGTGCCAAAAAAGCTTGGAAAACCAAGAAACGTCAGTAAAAACATGACGTCCGAACAATATCAAGTGTTCGGTGCCAATCCGAAAATTGGTCTTAGAAAAAAAAAGAGTGCTTCTGTCGTGCTTTAACATTACACATCCGATCTCAAGACTTCAAGCGGGTCAGCCTATGGCTGGCTATTGACCACACACTCACGTCGAAAAAGGAGCGATAGAAAAAGACTTTGCAACGACCAAGAAGAAAACACATTTACTATAAAATAGCTCATATAAATTTAAGAGCCCCCAAGTGACTTGGGTGAAAGAATGATTTCATGTACCGAAGTACTTATATCATATCTATGTTCAACCAAACTTTAAACGTGTCTTAACCGACCGTCAGCTTCTCCCTCTTCGATCAAGGACCGAAAAGTGTTATGTACTCCATCGGTCGAGAATATCGACGGTGTTTCCAATAACCAGGCAATCAGGCCATAAGGCTGTAACAGACAAAGCGCGCTCAGGAAACTTATGCTATATTACTGCGAAGAGTAAGAAGCATCTTCGAAGAAAATAGTACCCCCACCGATACCTTTCTTCGGTGCTCATTGTTATTATGAGACTTGTGCAATAGATTTTTTGTACTCATGAGTTCCGTTGTGTGCCGACCATCATTGAATAACTATAAGAGCGCTAGCTTTCGGCTTCACCCAGTCTGAGGTCCGGCTCGGGTGACCCGATCATGACAATCGCAGAGGTGCTCCCTTTACTCCCTAGCCGAACAATCGGGAACGTAGGGGTAAACACAGGAGCGAGGAAACCCAGCTTGCAAATCGCTTAAGTCAATGTGGTGCATATTGTGACGTAATACACGAACAAGGAACGAAGCCGTACAAGTATAATCATATGCAACAGGAAAAGCTTCATAAAGGAAGCCCCCAAGTAAACGGGGTATTTGAATTTATGCGTCACAAACAAAGTTTGGACAAGGAAATTTTTTAGAAGCAACTTTTTTCCAAAAAAGTATAATGCTTGGTCGAACCGAACGCAAGTTAGAAATTAAAGCTTCGAGCATGAAAGCGACTTAGCTGGTTAATGTGTTCGGTATTGATGACGTGGTCCGAGCTTGATGCGGGACAAGGTGCCATCCCCCAAGCCGGTCCCAAGGTGGCGGAGCGAAGAGCTCAGCACTCCGAAGTGGTGACATAGCACGGTCAATGCAGGCCGGCAGAGTGATGCCGAAGTCCCCGGCGTGGGGAAATGAAGTGTTGACGAAGCCCCCCGTCCAGCCGAGGTGACGCCAAAGGATATAGTCCGGCTGGATCATTTTCCTGTACCACATAAAATAGTGCAAACCGGAGATAATAGTAATAATAAAAAAATTGTTGCATAATCAATAATTTATGCAAAGTGAGTAATAAAAGAAATATGGCCTGGCGCCGAAGTCAATGTCGATGCAGGGCGTCGGCGTGATGCGGTAAGGGCGTGGCAAAGCCTGAATTCACAGGTCAGTCCGAGTTCCGGATGCGGCATTTGCCGGACTATGTACGGAGACTGACCGGACCACCATGCGACCGTCGTTAATGCGTCCACCATTTGATAGACCTGTGCACATATGATGGACAAACCAGAGTAATAATTCCTTGGAAAAAATTGAACCCAAACAAGCAAAAAATACTAGGATTAATAGCACCTGGTTTATTTGTTGTAGCAATCCGAAGGAAGGTGATTCCCAAAATTGGGACACGATCCGCACACCCGTTACCGGAGTAGGTTGATGAAGAGATGATGAAGCCCCCGGTCCAGCCGAGATGTCGAAGTTGGTCGACGTGATGGACACTGGCTCGGAGGAGCAATAGTGCGGCTCTGCCAATGCAGGTCATGACGTGGTCAATGCCGGCTTGATGAAGTGACCGTGCGGCGATGCCGGTGTGCCCGCTCTGTGTAACCCGTGGGGCGGCGATGTTGGTGATGATTTATTCTTTGCGATGTTGAACTGTTGTTCAGCTTGCCGAGGTGATGTTCCGAAGAAGTTGAGCTCGGCTCAACAAAGTGACGACGTGTCTAGCGCAGGTTGGCAGCCGTGGAGCAATATTGCCGGACTGGTTTGACACCAGCATGATGTTGAAGATCATGTTCAAAAGATTTTTAGTGGGATGTGTTCGGGAACAAAACACAATACCCCATACAAAACTTCCTTCAAAAAGGATGTCCGAAATCCCGTTCATAAAAAAGACGAACTTGGGTCGGATTCGTTTTCGCGCAGAAAACAGATCCGAGAAGTGATGCACTAATCGGAAGGTTCCCGGAGTTTGGATGGTCGGATCGAGCTGAAATTTGGAGGGCTGGTAGATATAGGAATTCCGCAGCCGATCAACGGTTGGATCTTCCAAAGGACGTCCGAGCTAGAAGCTGGACACCACGCCCTAAACTCGTCCAGATTCCCGTCCAGATTTGACAGGGCTCCGGTATATCGCGGATTGCCAGAGATTCCCCCATCGGAACTCGACAAAATTTTCCAGGGTTGTTGTAGACCCAATTCCGCACAATTCCACCGAAGCAATCGTTAAAACGACACTCGAGGGGGCGGTGGCGGCGGATACAAGTTCGCTGTTCAGAAAAACAGTACGGTTGCCCGAGGGTAATGTTGACGTTGAGCCCGCGGGATCCCTGGATGATTCCTCCATGATCTTGATAGAGATCGGAGTTGATGTTGATGAAGGCCCTCATCCGAACATGACGATCGGAGATAGGGCGCAGTCCTTGGTCGAACCAAGGTGACCAGTCCAGCTGGTGACGAAGATGCCGAAGTCACAGTTGATCTGCAGGCGAGCCATCGACCTTTTGCCGAACACACAGCGGAGCTCTCAATGAAAGCACCAATGTCGGTGTCAAAACCGGAGGATCTCGGGTAGGGGGTCCCGAATTGTGCGTCTAGGATCGATGGGTAACAGGAGACAGGGGACACGATGTTTTTACCCAGGTTCGGGCCCTCTCGATGGAGGTAAAACCCTACTCCTGTTTGATTAATATTGATGATATGGGTAGTACAAGAGTAGATCTACCACGAGATCAGAGAGGCTAAACCCTAGAAACTAGCCTATGGTATGATTGTTGTGTATATTGTATATCTATCGACTAGCCTGGCCTCGGTTTATATAATGCACCGGAGGCCTAGGATAACAAGAGCCCTAGCCGAATACGCCGGTGGGGAGAAGTCCTTGTCTTGATCGCCAAGTCTTGTGGAATCTTCCTTGTATGCGGTAGCCGTTCGAACTGGCCCATGAGTATACGGCCACGGGGGTCTTCGACCCAATCTAATAGATCGGGAGACGATGTGGTGAGTACCCCCTAGTCCAGGACACCGTCACCCACCACTAGGCTTATAACCACAAGTGTAGCAACCTGAGTGCAACCGTTTGAACCCCCATGGGATGGCAATAAGGGTCGGTATGATTTTTGTAGGACTGTTGCATGTCCATCACTAGAATTGCAACGAAAAATATTTGTAACCCGATTATAACTACTTATAACTACACGTGCCACCAACCCGGCCGCAAGGTTTGCAACCCTGACTAGAACTATGATGGCCTCCAATGCGAGTGCAATTGGTGACAAGATTTTTTTTTCCTTTTTCCTTTTTTCATTTTTAATAATCATAAAATTCTTTTAAAAAAAGATGAACATTTTTATAAGACTTGTGATTCTTTTCCAAAAATGTGTTCTTTTTTAATTCATGATTTTTTCCTAATTATGAACTTTTTATAAGTTCACAGACATTTTTAAATTCAATAACATTTTTCCGAGTTGATGAACATTTTTAAAATACATGAGCAAATTTTCAAACACACAAAAGATATTTTTTTGAATTCGCAAAAAAAGATATCAGTGAACTATGTTTAATACGAGAACATTTTTTTGTTTCCAACAGGCCAAACAATCCACCTGAAACCCGATTATAACGATCATTCACGCAAAATGACCGATGTGTATTGCTGGCCGTACATATATGTGCACATGCAGAGTCTAATTGGTTTGGTGCTAATAATTGACATGCCAATTGTTGGCAAGTCTAAAAATTTGGC
The DNA here is from genome assembly GCF_003073215.2 of Triticum urartu. NCBI lineage: Eukaryota > Viridiplantae > Streptophyta > Magnoliopsida > Poales > Poaceae > Triticum > Triticum urartu. The sequence goes on along the minus strand of NC_053026.1, from coordinate 457,452,846 downwards.
CCTCAATTGGTTGGCTACCAATTAATTCTTGCCCACCTCTCAAAAAGTTGCCAACTTTTGGCAACTTTTGATTTTGCCAAATATTGGCATACCAAATATTGGCAATGCCAAACTTTGGCAGAGAACCAAATAGCCTCGCAATCACCAGCTGTATCAAAGGAAAAGAGTGGCATTACATTGGTCACTGCACACGATATCTACCTACTACTCCCTTCATTTTTAAATATTTGTTTTTCTAGCGATTTTAACAAATAACTATATACGAAGCGAAATGAATGAATCTATATTTTAAAATATGTCTATAATCCTAAATGCAGCGACTATTTACTGCAATAAGCGATCGCTGCGGGATGTCTCGCTGAAGAGTTTCGAGTAATCAGGCTGGCCCAGTTCACGCAGAAAAAGAAAAATAACATACCGGAGAAGCAATATTCGATCCCTGCTCTTCTAGCCACTGCGCCCAACTCTCGCTGGTGATAAGAATGAGATGCGTTCTGTAGTTGAGGCGAGTGAAGCCGGGTTTCCATTTGTTTTCATGGTTTTTTTCCTTTTGTTTTTCTTCGGCTTTTTCATTTTCTTTTTTGTTCTCCATTTTTTTACTTTTCCTTTTCCATTTTTTTCTTTCTTTTGTTTTTCTTCTTCTTTGGGATTTTGTTTCTTTTTTGGTTTTCCTTTAAATGCTTGTCCAACATTTTGTCAAATACTTGTTTAAAAGTTTCTTAAATACTTGTTCAACCTTTTTTCAAATACTTGTTCAACATTTTTATATACTAGATCAATATTTTTTCAAATACATGTAGAACATTTTTTTCAAACAAGTGTTCAACATTTTCAAATGCTTGTTCAACATTTTTTAAATAATTGTTCAACACTTTTCAAATACTTTTTTATATATATACTCCTCTTCTATACTTCTGGAAGTATGTACTCTCATCCTCAATATACCTCATATACGCATTAATTATACCTCTTTATTTTTCTCAATATACTTCATTAAATATTCTAAAATACCTCAATACGAGTTTTGTTGAAAAAATATCATCTGCGATGTACTTTTTGTAATATACCTTTTTCACGTACGAACATATCAGTATATACGTAAACATTTAAAAATATGTAGGCTCATGAATTTTTTTTCATGAGACTCATTTTGGGATACCTAATAATTACTAATGAAGTATATTAAAAATAATAAAGAAGTATAAAAGATTCATCTATGTGGTATATGAGGAGCGGGAGTACGTACTCCCAGGAGTACACAACCAGTTATTCTTCACCCGAGGTAATCTTACGATTGCTTCCTAAATAAATTACGTTTAGAATATAAATAGTTACATGCATATTGATTTAATATGTAAAATTTGGTATAAAAAACAAAATATAGGTTATAATACTAGAAAAATCACATTTTAAGTATGTTTTACATTATATTTTTACATTCATAATTCTACGTAACATAAAATATTTTACAGCGAGTACATATTTTTCTTATGCTCTCTTTTTATGTATGAAATATGACAAAATTTATAAAACGTAAAAATACGATGCATTGATGTCAAAATTGAGAGGGGGTGAAGAATAACTATTCCTCACCCAAGATGACGAATAGCGCGACCCTGTATGTATATGTATATTTATATATGTATATATATATGTATATATATATATGTGTGTATATATATGTATATTTTTTTCAAATACTTGTTGACCATTTTTATATACATGTTCAATATTTTTTCAAATACTTGTACAATAGTTTTTCAAATAGTTGTTCAACATTTTTCGTATACTTGTTTAGAATTTTTTAAATACCAATTCAGCATTTTTCAGATACTGGTTCAACATTTTTATATATATGATCAAAATTTTTTCGTACAATAGTTTTTCAAATACCTGTTCAACATTTTTTAAATACTCATTTAACAATTTTAAAGTACTTGTTCAACATTTTTATATACATGATCAAGATTTTTTCAAATACATGTTCTATATTTTTCAAATACTTGTTCAATTTTTTTAAAATACTCATTGAACGTTTCTATATACATGATCAACATTTTTTCCAAATACTTGTACAATAGTTTTTCAAATACGTGTTCAACATTTTCAAATACTCGTTCAAATTTTTTTCAATACTCATTCAACATTGTTAAAATACTTGTTCAACATTTTTATATACATGATCAACATTTTTTCAAATACTTGTACAACAGTTTTTAAATATGTGTTCAATATTTTTCAAATACTTGTTCAATGTTTTTTAAATACTCGTTCAACATTTCTCAAATACTTTTTCTACATTTTAAAATACATTTTCAACATTTTTAAAATGTTTGTGGAAGAGTGTTTTTTGTAATTTATATATTTTAAAGTATAAGAAAAACTACAAAAATAAAAGCCAAAAAGAAAACAGAAAATATAAAAAAACTGAGAATCCTCCAACGAACCTGGGCCGGCCCATGTGAACTGCCTCTCGACGCGAGCGCTCTCCCCAGGTCTCGCTGAACGCGAGGGATAGAAGCGTCCCAACCTAAACGGCTGCAATAACGTATGTGTGTGCATGCCCATTTACGTTATGAACTTTCAACGTAATTGTTGTCCGCAATAATTACGTTTTTGCTATTTTTCAGGTAGCTATTTTTTTGTGTGTGCATGCCCATTTATGTGATGAATTTTCAACGTAATTGTCGTTCTCCTTCTTTCTTCCCGGGCGCACGAGATGGGAAGGCCAGACCTCGCGAACTTTGCCGGAGAAGAACCAACCCCACTCTCTATCTTAGAGGGAAGCAACAGCCCCATTATCTATCTTAGCGGTCGGGGGTGCTGGGGATCACCGGAGGTTTTTTCCGGTGGTGTGGGGCTTAGAGGGGTAGCTGGGGCGATGGTTAGCAATAGTGGTGGGGAGAGGTTGAGAGGAGGGGTGACGAGGCGGTGCGCGGCGGCGCCCGTCGGCCACAGGGGGTGGAGCAGACCGATGGGGCAGGGTAGGCCGACGGTTGCAGAGAAGGATGGATCAGATCGCGGCTTGAGGATGAAGTCGGTTGGGAGGAAGAAGACGGCCGAGAATGTATCCGGTGCACCCGCACTTGTGGTGCTACCAGTGCACCGGATGCCATAGAATATATTTTTAAATCTGAAAAAAAATCTAGCATTCTAACACAACATCAATGTACGATGTCACAAAATTTCGTATAAAAATTTGAAATGTTTTTTGAGCTATAAAAATGACAAATTTGACATCAGTGTAATAATGGGCCAAGTCTAAAGCCCAAGTTATGTTATGTACTATTCAGTGTTGAATTTGTCATTTTTTTAGTTATGTTTTAAATTTTGACTTGAAATTTTGTGAGAACCTACATTGCTATTGTGCGAGTGTGCTAATTTTTTTCAGATTTTTTTGAATTTTTAAAAGTACAATGTGAGTTCGGTGCACCGGTAGCACCACAAGCTCCCCGGAAGACGGCCTGTGAGCGGTTGGATGCGGATCGGACGGGCAGAAAACAAAGTGACTGGTGCGAAGCGTTCTTTCACGTACCTGACGTTTAGACGCTCCCCGTAATTATAGTGTATACTGTGCCGACAAAAGATACAAAATAGTGCCGGCGCGATAACTGCTAGCATGTCGATCTGTGCGCTATTTGAGCGCAAAGCGATCAAGTTGCGCATGGATGCTCGAGTTTCAAGTAGTCTATATATACAATATATCGGCGTGCTCCATGCTGAATCTTTGCGTATCAGAAACTATAATCAGTTCCACGTGAGTTCCAGATCAAGATTCTGATCTACGGGCCGCCCGAAGTTGCATATAAACAAACGCTGATTCGTACATGTGTGTGTGCCCTGCAAATTTCCCTCCAACCTGTACTTGTAGCAGGCTGCTTCCCTGACCCAGTAGCTATCGTTGAGCACTCCTGCTGCTGCTAGCAACCACAGACGTTGAGTGGAGCTCGCGCTCTGTGGTGTGTGTGTGTCAGTGTGTGGAGCGGAGCCTATCAGCTTCAGCCATGGTCGGGCGTATGGATGGAGCCAAGGGGGAGACGGTGTGCGTCACCGGCGCCGCCGGGTACATCGCCTCGTGGCTCGTCAAGCTCCTCCTGTCCCGCGGCTACACCGTCCGCGGCACCGTGCGCGACCTCGGTACGTGCCTGCCTGCTTGACTCCTTTTGTGCCCGTGCCCGTGCATGCGACCCCGCCATGGCGGTCTCGGCTCGGCGAATCTCCGGCCACCCCGACTTCCTCTACCACCTCCTCCGCGCGCGCAGCCACCGAGCCTGCTCCGACCCCACCCTCTCCAGATTTTTCCTTCTTTGAATGGGACACAAGTCGGTTACATCGGTCAAGGTGTCATCTACATAGCATGATCACCGTGGATCCAGATTCCGGTTCCCCGGAAAAGCTCGATCTTCTACTGTTGTTACCTGTTCTCTGGGGTTATCTGGACGTCTGGCTGATGAAGTAGCGTGGGATCTGGTGTTCCTGTTTAAGCTACTTGCGCTGATATACTTTGTAGCGCTAGACCGTTGGATCAGTGCACCCTCGATCGATGCACAAAACAATTGGCATATACGCCCTCCGTCCCAAAATAAGTTGCACTAAATGGGACACTTATTCTGGGAGGGGGTAGTATATATATTAGTAGTGTCGTACTATAAACAGATGAATAGTTCTGATAATGTTTCAGGTGAGAAGAAGACCGGCCATCTGAGGTCGCTAGAGAACGCATCTGAAAATCTCAAGCTTATCAAGGCCTATCTGCTTGATTACGACGCGATGGCGGCTGCCATAGAGGGATGCCAGGGAGTTTTCCATGTCGCGAGCCCGGTTCCTAAGGGGGATGTGATTGATCCAGAGGTGAGTCTGCACTTCGCAGATCTTGTGTACGACATGTATCGTCATTTACATTACAACTGAACATCAGACTAAGTATTCATGCCATACGTACACACAGGTTGAAGTTTTGGGTCCTGCTGCTACTGGTACGAGGAATGTACTGGAGGCTGCGTCCGCCGCCAAGGTTCGGCGGCTGGTCGTCGTGTCATCCATAGTCGCCGTCGATATCAACCCGAAAGATTGGCCCACCGACAAGATCAAAGATGAAAGTAGTTGGTCAGACAGAGAGTTCTGCAGGAGCAACGAGGTACTTTCACCGAATCTGGTGCTGTTAGGGAAGCACCAAATCTTGTTGTGAGCAATTAATAAACTTGTGATTTCTTTATCTTTGCCATGGCTCTGCAGGACTGGTATTCGGTTTCCAAGATCACCGCAGAAGAGGCGGCGCTCGAGTACGGGCGGCGGACCGGCCTGGATGTGGTCACCCTCAACCCGGCGGTGGTGTTCGGTCCCCTGCTGCAGCCAACGGTGAACGCGAGCAGCCAGTTCCTCATCTACTTCCTGAAAGGTGGTTTCAGTCATCACCTCACGCTCACAACCTGATGATGCACCGTGTGCCCTGTCCTCTGTTTCTCATCCTTTGAGCGCCGGTGCATGCAGGAGGCCCTGACCGGATGAGGGACAAGCTCTGGCACATCGTCGACGTGCGTGACACCGCCGACGCGCTGCTTCTTCTCTACGAGGCGCCCGAGGCCACCGGCAGGCACATCTGCGCCCCACATGTCATCACCGCCCGCGACCTGCTGGACTTGCTCAAGAGCATGTACCCTGACTACCCTCACATAAGCAAGTACGCAGGCCTCTTTATCCTCCTCTTTTCCCTCACTGGAATGCTGAAGCCCATCCCATCCCCAGCACTGGTTGACTTCATTCACTTTGGCAAAATTGCAGGGAAAGCATCAGTGACATGGATCACCCGGCGCCAATGACCACCGACAAGCTGAAGAAGCTGGGGTGGAGCTGCCGGTCGCTGGAGGAGACCATCACGGACAGCGTCGAGTTCTGCCAGAAGGCCGGGTTTCTGGACGATGTGGAGGGGGCGGGGCCATGCCGTTTCCCTCCTCTTTACAACAAGATTTAGGTTCAGCAAGAGCGAGAGATTAGGCACAAGTTCTACAATCATATCTTGCAGTCGGCTCACACCAATCCAGCGTCTCAAGTTGAAGGTGGAAGATGGACCATTCCTTTTGATTCAGTAATAAGGTCTCCCTCATTATAGTGAAAAGTTTTTCCCTGTCGAAATCAAGTGTTTATGCGCCAAACGCTATCTACCAAACGACATCCATATCCATATGGTGCATTTTAGAGCATCCCAACAACAGCCCTATAATAGAGCATTTCCTAACTATGCAGAGATCAATGTGTAATGATTGTGTTTGTATCCGCTTGATGCTTCATTTTAAGCTAATTAAATTCACCATTTGTGGGAAAAATAATAGGGCACCAAAAAGTTGTTAATTTGTTATTGGGCACCAAAAAATGCATTATGCATCAGCTGACTCCCCCCCCCCCCCCCCCCCCCCCCCCACACACACACACAAACAGCAGCCCTATAATAGGGCACCAAACTATTGCCCTATATTGGGCACCAAAACCTTTGCAAATTCGATCAAACATGCAAACTTTAAACTTAGTTCGGATACAAACTTGAAGTTATCACAGTCAATGTCGGAGCCCGACTCGTCGTCCTCATTCACGTGCTCCTTCTCCTCCTCCTTCACCTCCTTATTCATCGTGTTGTTCCCCGATGCCGAGAACTCATACTCCACCTGCGCAAGGTGCGTATTTTTCACCGCAAACCTCATCATGCAACCTCATCCCAATGACTAACGTCGCACTAATTCAGAACAATCAGAGTCTCCTTCTCCGCGACGGTCGTCATCTCGATCTCGGGACCAATGAACTCCGCATCGCCTTGAGTCTTGATCCCGGGGAAGTTCAAGTCCCGCTTTGGCTGTTCGAGCTGCTAACACACCTTGTTCAAGGTGCGAGCGGCGATGTCTGGCTTGTCTTACTTATCGAGCCAATCCCACATGCCTTCATGCATGTTCCAGGTAGAGAAATGTCCGGAATCCAGCTGACGGGCGTCTTGGAAGCCGGTGGAGCTCCTCGGTCAGTGGTGAGGACGCAGCGCAATGGCGGCGGATACTTCGGCGATGATGGACAGAGAGAGGCGGGAGGAGTTGGATCTGCAGCATTGAGGGGTCGGCGGTGGCTTGATTTGGTGGCGCGGTGGATACAGTGGTTGCGGCAGTGATGACCCACAAGTATAGGGGATCTATCGTAGTCCTTTCGACAAGTAAGAGTGTCGAACCCAACGAGGAGCAGAAGAAAATGACAAGCAGTTTTCAGTAATGTATTCTCTGTAAGCACTGAAATTATCGGTAACAGATAGTTTTGTGATAAGGTAATTTGTAACGGGTAACAAGTAACAAAAGTAAGTAAGGTGGAGTAAGATGGCTCAATCCTTTTTGTAACAAAGAACAAGCCTGGAAAAACTCTTATATAAAGGAAAGCGCTCCCGAGGACACATGGGAATTATCGTCAAGCTAGTTTTCATCACACTCATATGATTCGCGTTCGTTACTTTGATAATTTGATATGTTGGTGGACTGATAACCCACAAGTATAGGGGACCGCAACAGTTTTCGAGGGTAGAGTATTCAATCCAAATTTATTGATTCGACACAAGGGGAGCCAAAGAATATTCTCAAGTATTAGCAGTCGAGTTTTCAATTCAACCACATCTGGAAACTTAGTATCTGTAGCAAAGTGTTTAGTAGCAAAGTAATATGATAGTAGTGGTAACGGTAGCAAAAGGTAACGGTAACAAAAGTAATGTTTTTGGTATTTTGTAGTGATGATAGCAATAGCAACGGAAAAGTAAATAAGCGGAGAACAATATATGGAAAGCTCGTAGGCAATGGATCAGTGATGGAGAATTATGCCGGATGCGGTTCATCATGTAACAGTCATAACCTAGGGTGACACACAACTAGCTCCAGTTCATCAATGTAATGTAGGCATGTATTCCGAATATAGTCATACGTGCTTATGGAAAAGAACTTGCATGACATCTTTTGTCCTACCCTCCCGTGACAGCGGGGTCCTTAAGGAAACTAAGGGATATTAAGACCTCCTTTTAATAGAGTACCGGAACAAAGCATTAACACATAGTGAATACATGAACTCCTCAAACTGCGGTCATCACCGGTAAGTATTCCGATTGTCACTTCAGGGTTAACGGATCATAACACATAATAGGTGACTATAGACTTGCAAGATAGGATCAAGAACTCTCATATATTGATGAAAACATAATAGATTCAGATCTGAAATCATGGCACTCGGTCCCTAGTGACAAGCATTAAGCATAGCAAAGTCATAGCAACATCAATCTCAAAACATAGTGGATACTAGGGATCAAACCCTAACAAAACTAACTCGATTACATGATAGATCCCATCCAACCCATCACCGTCCAGCAAGCCTACGATGGAATTACTCGCGCACGGCGGTGAGCATCATGAAATTGGTGATGGAGGATGGTTGATGATGACGATGGTGACGGATTCCCCTCTCCGGAGCCCCGAACGGACTCTAGATCAGCCCTCCCGAGAGGTTTTAGGGCTTGGCGGCGGCTCCGTATCGTAAAACGCGATGACTCCTTCTCTCTGATATCTTTCTCCCCGAAACCAAATAAATAGAGTTGGAGTTGGAGTCGGAGGAGCTCCAGGGGGCCCACGAGGTAGGGGGCGCGCCCTAGGGGGGCAGGCGCGCCCCCACCCTCGTGGACAGGTGGTGGGCCCCTGGCCTTCATCTTTTGCAGGTATTTTTTATATTTTCCAAAAAGTTGCTCCGTGAAGTTTCAGGTCATTCCGAGAACCTTTGTTTCTGCACATAAATAACACCATGGTAATTCTGCTGAAAATAGCGTCAGTCCGGGTTAGTTCCATTCAAATCATGCAAGTTAAAGTCCAAAACAAGGGCAAAAGTGTTTGGAAAAGTAAATACGATGAAGACGTATCAACTCCCCCAAGCTTAAACCTTTGCTTGTCCTCAAGCAATTCAGTTGACAAACTGAAAGTGATAAAGAAAAACTTTTACAAACTTTGTTTGCTCTTGTTGTTGTAAATATGTAAAGCCAGCATTCAAGTTTTCAGCAAATATTATAACTAACCACATTCACAATAACGCTAAGGTCTCAAGTTTACTCATATCAATGGCATAATCAACTAGCGAGCAATAATAATAAATCCCGGATGACAACACTTTCTCAAAACAATCATAATATGATATAACAAGATGGTATCTCGCTAGCCCTTTCTGAGACCGCAAAACATAAATGCAGAGCACCTTTAAAGATCAAGGACTGACTAGACATTGTGATTCATGGTAAAAGAGATCCAGTCAAGCCACACCCAATGTAAACTAACAATAATGAGTGCAAATGACATCGGTGCTCTCCAACTGGTGATTTTTAATAAGAGGATAATGACTCAGCATAAAAGTAAATAGATAGGCCCTTCGCAGAGGGAAGCAGGGATTTGTAGAGGTGCCGAAGCTCGGTTTTGAAATAGAAGTGAATAATATTTTGAGCGGTATACTTTCATTGTCAACATAACAACCAAGAGATGGTGATATCTTCCATGCTACACACATTATAGGCGGTTTCCAAACAGAATGGTAAAGTTTATACTCCCCCTTCCACCAACAAGCATCAATCCATGGCTTGCTCGAAACAACGAGTGCCTCCAACTAACAAGAGTCTCAGGGGGAGTTTTGTTTGCAATTATTTTGATTTATTTTGCATAAAGCATGGGACTAGGCATCCCAGTGACCAGCCATTTTTCTCGTGAGTGAGGAGAGGAGGTCACTCCTCTTGAGAATAACCTGCCTAACATGGAAGATACAGACAACCCTAGTTGATACATGAGCTATTCGAGTATACAAAACAGGATATTTATTTGAAGGTTTAGAGTTTGACACATACAAATTTAGTTGGAACGGCAGGTAGATACCGTATATAGGTAGGTATGGTGGACTCATGTGGAATAACTTTGGGGTTTATTGAGTTGGATGCACAAGCAGTATTCCCGCTTAGTACAGGTGAGGGCTAGCAAAAGATTGGGAAGCGACCAGCTAGAGAGCGACAACAGTCATGAACATGCATTAAAATTAATCAACACCGAATGCAAGCATGAATAGGATATAATCCACCATGAACATAAATATCGTGAAGGCTATGTTGATTTCGTTTCAACTACATGTGTGAACATGCGCCAAGTCAAGTCACTTAAATCATTCAGAGGAGGATACCACCCTATCATACCACATCATAACCATTTCAATAGCATGTTGGCACACAAGGTAAACCATTATAACTCATAGCTAATCAAGCATGGCACAAGAACTATGATCTCTAGTTGTCATTGCAAACATGTTTATTTATAATAGGCCGAATCAGGAACGATGAACTAATCATATTTACAAAAACAAAAGAGGTCGAGTTCATACCAGCTTTTCTCATCTCAGTCAGTCCATCATATATCGTCATAATTGCCTTTCACTTGCACGACCGAACGATGTGAATAATAATAATAGTGCACGTGCATTGGACTAAGCTGGAATCTGCAAGCATTCAATAAACAGGAGAAGACAAGGCAATATGGGCTCTTTTGTCAGATCAACATTTATGCATATAAGAGCCACTTCAACAATTTAATCATGATATTCTCCTATCGACCCCCAAAGAAAAGAAAAGAAATAAAACTATTTACACGGGAAAGCTCCCAACAAGAAAAAGAAGAACAGGAAATATTTTTGGGTTTTCTTTTTAATTACTACTACAAGCATGGAAAGTAAACTAATTAAAAGCTACAACTAATTTTTTTTGGTTTTTCTTAAGGTTTATTAAACACACAAGAAGAAAGCATAAAAAGGAAAGTAAACTAGCATGGATGATACAATGAAAAAGTATGAGCACCGACGTCTAGCAATGAGTGAGTGAACATAAGTGTAATGTCGGTGGGAAATACGTACTCTCACAAGCTTAGGCTTTTGGTCTAAGTTGGTCTATGGCCACGGCTGGCCTGGTGGATATCCATAATAATAGTTGGGGTTGTACTGCGATGCAGCGGCTATCGTCTCCTGAGCTGCAGCGTGGCGACGAGCGGCCTCCGCTCTCCTCTCGTACTCATCTGCCTCCTCTCTGGTAATAATATATCTTCCCTTTGCCTGATAATCAAAGAAGGCAGGAGCAGGGATAGTAATACGGACAGCACGCCGTCTGTCAAAGATTAGTCGATAGTGGAGAGGTGATTCATTCCTCTCAACAAACTGGTGGTGAACCATAACATTAAAGTCTAGGTAAGCAGGAGGCAATTCAATATCATCTTCACGTATGGCTACACCAAGAAAATTAGCTATGCGGGTTGCATAAATTCCACCAAAGAAATCTCCATTAAATCTATTAAGATGCAACCTATGTGCAACAATGGCTTCCAAATTATAAGATTTGTCTCCTAACATAGCACTCCTAAGAATACTGAGGTCGGGAACACACATATGACATGCTTCATCTTTACCATTAATGCATCTACCTATGAAGAGAGCAAAATAATGTATAGCAGGAAAGTGAATGCTCCCTATGGTAGCTTGTGTTATATCTCTAGATTCCCCCACAGTTATACTAGCAAGAAAATCTCTAAATTCAGATTTGCGAGGATCCCTGATACTACCCCATTGTGGAAGTTTGCAAGCAGTGGTAAAATCCTCTAAGTCCATAGTGTAAGAATTTTCATAAAGATCAAACAGGACAGTTGGAGAATTACGTGAAGATGAAAATTCAAACCTCCTCACAAAGGAACTAGTGAGATGGTGATACTGACTGCATTTCTCTTCCTCGAAGCTCACAAGATTGTCGTTACGCAAATATGCGTTAAATTCTTCCTTAATTCCCGCTCGATCCATAAAGTTCTTAGGAGGCCATTCACAAGGACGCACTGGAGCGTCTCTTGGTGGCTCTTCATCAGCATCACGCATTGCAAGCCTGGATCCTTGCTTTCTTGAAGAACCACCTTGGAACATTTTCCTAAGCATATTTCTTCCTCTGAAAAATTCTGAAAAAAATTTAGTAACTTCAAAAATAAAAGTAAACCAAACTCAATAATATTGATAGCAACTACTCCTACAAGTGCCTAGAGCCTATATCATGCATCAAAACTACTTGGAACCATATAAATTTGACATGCAAGCTCAAGAACATGGTCACCTAGGCAGCACAAATTTGTAATGAATAAAGCACTAGAACAAAAACTAATTGGATCAATGGAGGAGTCACATACCAAGGAACAATCTTCCCAAGCAGTTTTGTGAGAGGTGCTTTGAGCGAGATCGAAAATGGTAGCAAAACGAGCTTGGACTCGGGTTTGAGCTGGTTGTTCATGTTTGTGGGAGGAAGAAAGAGTGTGTGGGTGAAAGGATAAGTGGAGGAGGGCCACCGTGGGCTCACGAGGCAGGGGGCGCGCCCTAGGGGGCAGGGCGTGCCCTCCACCCTCATGGCCAGGTGGATGACCCCCCTGTTGTGTTCTCAGTGCCAAATATTCTCAAATATTCTAGAAAAAATCATATTTAAATTTCAGGGCATTTGGAGAACTTTTATTTTCGGGGTATTTTTATATTGCACGGATAATCAGATAACAGACAGAAAAATATTTATTTTTATTTAATTTAATTTAAATAACAGAAAGTTAAAGTGGGGTACAGAAGGTTGTGCCTTCTAGTTTCATCCATCTCATGCTCATCAAAAGGAATCCACTAACAAGGTTGATCAGGTCTTGTTAACAAACTCATTCCGAATATCATGGAACCAGAGAAATTTCGAATAACACTATGTTACCTCAACGGGGATATGCATATCCCCAATAATAAGAATATCATATTTCTTCTTGACAGTAGGAAGAGGAAATTCAAAACCTCCAAATATAATCGATGGACATTTTCCAATAGAGTTGATACTATGAACTTGAGGTTGTTTCCTCAGAAAGTGTACCGTATGCTCATTACCATTAACATGAAAAGTGACATTGCCTTTAGTGCAATCAATAACAGCCCATGCAGTATTCAAAAAGGGTCTTCCAAGAATAATAGACATACTATCGTCCTCAGGAATGCTAATAATAACAAAGTCTGTTAATATAGTAACATTTGCAACTACAACAGGCACATCCTCACAAATACTAACAGGTATAGCAGTTGATTAATTAGCCATTTGCAAAGATATTTCAGTAGGTGTCAACTTATTCAAATCAAGTCTATGATATAAAGAGAGAGGCATAACACTAACACCAGCTCCAAGATCACATAAAGCAGTTTTAACATAGTTTCTTTTAATAGAGCATGGTATAGTTGGTACACCGGGATCTCCAAGTTTCTTTGGTATTCCACCCTCAAAAGTATAATTAGCAAGCATGGTGGAAATTTCAGCTTCCGGTATCTTTCTTTTATTAGTAACAATATCTTTCATATACTTAGCATAAGGATTCATTTTAAGCATATCAGTTAATCGCATACGCAAAAAGATAGGTCTAATCATTTCAGCAAAGCGCTCAAAATCCTCATCATCCTTTTTCTTGGATGGTTTGGGAGGAAAAGGCATGGGTTTCTGAACCCATGGTTCTCTTTCTTTACCATGTTTCCTAGCAACAAAGTCTTTCTTATCATAACGTTGATTCTTTGATTGTGGGTTATCAAGATCAAGAGCATGTTCAATTTCTATATCATTATCATTACTAGGTTGAGCATCATCATGAACATTATCATTAACATTATCACTAGTTTCAGGTTCATTACCAGATTGTGTTTCAGCATCAGAAATAGAAATATCATTTGGATTCTCAGGTGTTTCAGCGATAGGTTTACTAGAAGCATGCAAAGTCCTATCATTTTTCTTTTTCTTCCTATTAGAAGGACTAGGTGCATCTACATTATTTCTCTGAGAATCTTGCTCAATTCTCTTAGGGTGGCCTTCAGGAAATAAAGGTTCCTGAGTCATTTTACCACCTCTAGTCATAACTCTAACAGCATTATCATTAATCTTACTATTCAATTCATTGAGCAAATTATTTTGAGCTTTAAGTACTTGTTCTACTTGAGTGGTAACCATAGAAGCATGTTTACTAATAAGTTTAAGTTCACCTTTGAAATTAGCCATATAATCACCCAAGTGCTCAAGCATACTTGAATTGTATTTCAATTTTCTACCAAAATAAGCATTAAAATCTTCTTGCTTAGCCATAAATTTATCAAACTCATCTAAGCATGGGCTAGCAAACTTAGTAAATGGGATTTCAGCTTTATCATATCTATAGAGAGAATTTACCTTTACTAAATGTGTCGGGTTATCAAGACCATGAGTTTCTTCAATAGGTAATGGATCAAGATCATATGTTTCTTCAACAGGCAGTAAGTTAAGACCATGTATTTCTTCAATAGGAGGTAAATTCTTAACATCTTCAGCTTTAATACATTTTTCTTTCATAGATTTCTTTGCCTCTTGCATATCTTCAGGACTGAGAAATAGAATACCCCTTTTCTTCGGAGTTGGTTTAGGAATAGGCTCAGGAACTAGCCCAGGAGGCATCCAATCATTTTCATTCATCAACATATTATTCAATAGAATTTCAGCTTCATCTGGCATTCTTTCCCTGAAAACAGAACCAGCACAACTATCTAGGTAATCTCTGGAAGCATCGGTTAGTCCATTATAAAAGATATCAAGTATTTCATTTTTCTTAAGAGGATGATCAGGCAAAGCATTAAGTAATTTGAGAAGCCTCCCCCAAGCTTGTGGGAGACTCTCTTCTTCAGTTTGCACAAAATTATATATATCCCCTAAAGCAGCTTGTTTCTTATGAGCAGGGAAATATTTAGCAGAGAAGTAATAAATCATATCCTGGGGACTACGCACACAACCAGGATCAAGAAAATTAAACCATGTCTTAGCATCACCCTTTAATGAGAACGGAAATATTTTAAGGATATAAAAGTAGTGAGTTCTCTCATCTTTAGTAAACAGGGTTGAGGGAGTCCTGGATTAGGGGGTGTCCGGACAGCCGGATTGTATCCTTTGGCCAGACTGTTGGACTATGAAGATACAAGGTTGAAGACTTCGTCCCGTGTCCGGATGGGGCTCTACTTGGCATGGAAGGCAAGCTAGGCAATACGGATATGTATATCTCCTCCTTTGTAACCGACCTTGTGTAACCCTAGCCCCCTCCGGTGTCTATATAAACCGGAGGGTTTTAGTCTGTAGGACAACAGACAATCATACCATAGGCTAGCTTCTAGGGTTTAGCCTCCCCAATCTCATGGTAGATCAAGTCTTGTACTACTCATATTATCAAGAATAATCAAGCAGGACGTAGGGTTTTACCTCCATCAAGAGGGCCCGAACCTGGGTAAAACATCGTGTCCCCTGCCTCCTGTTACCATCCGCCTTAGACGCACAGTTCGGGACCCCCTACCCAAGATCCGCCGGTTTTGACACCGACATTGGTGCTTTCATTGAGAGTTCCACTGTGTCGTCGCCATAAGGAAGGATGCCTCGTCTCGTTGTTAAAAGCAACATCACCGCCGGAGGAGCCTTGGCTCTCGGCCAAACTCTCCGGCTTGGCAGTTTCATCATGACCGCCAGTTCGGCCGCTGCACCGACGATGACTTCTCGGGTCATCAAAAACAGCCTCCACGTCAGCTCGGAATTCGCCGAGCAGATGGATCCAATGGAGCTCTCTTCCCTAAACGAGCTCTTGGATCGTATCGCCGCCTTGGGAGTCGCTACAGACTATGATCGGATTGGGCTTAAACCCGATCAAAGGGAGATTAATTCTCCACCGGTCACCCATCATATTGCGGTGGTGGAGGAACAATGCAACGATTCTTCCTCTATCTTGAGGACTAACTATGTCCGGATTTCTGAGATCTCCGAGTCGGATACCCGTTTACGGGAGGACATCACCCAAGCCCTGAACCTAGAGTCAGGCAGCGGGCCAGACTTATCGGGCAACACTCCGGAACCCGAGCTTCCAAGATTGGAAACTCCTCGGCCCCTGGGTCTCAGATCGGGTAGGGGTTTGGACTCAATTCCACCCACCCACCCAGACATAAACGATCTTTCCCACATCAGGCAAGAGCCCCATGAAATAGTACATCATTACTGGGCCAGATTCCTCCTTGTGATGAACAAGGTTAAGGACTGTCGCGAGGAAGACGCAGTCTCTTTTTTCTGCTATAATTGCACGGATAAGGGAATCCTTAACGCCTTAAGTCGCCATGAGGTATCACGCTTCGCTGAGTTGGCGTCCATAGTACGAAAGTAATGTGTGATGGAAAGCGCCTGGAAAACCGAAACGAAATTTTGGGAGAATCCGGCTCGGAATATACACCCAGTCCGAAGTAAAAGGGTGCAACATCATAAGACACCCGAGTTAGTTACAAAGAAACAAAAACCCTCTGCAGGGCATGGAACCGTATTGGAGGGATGGCTTAACGGACCCTGCAAGATTCATAGTACAACGGATACCATACCAACACACAGCCTTAGAGCATGTTGGATACTCCGATAGGTGGCCAAAAGTGGTGAGGATCTTCTCATCCCAAATGCCATAGAGCACCATCCCGTGGATAACAATACGGTATTAACAGTCTTCGAAACCTTCGCATCAAATAATAGGCGCAAGCGAACACTCCGCAGCCTCGCCGAAGTCTGCCACATGGCAGCAACGAATCCATGGAGTGACACGGCTATTACCTTCAATGCCAGTGATGAACCTAAATTCCGAACAGCCCAAGCACCAGCTGCACTGGTCCTCAGTCCAATTGTGGATGGCTTTCGACTCACCAAAGTACTCATGGACGGCGGAAGTAGATTAAACCTCATCTATGAGGAAACTCTTCAAAAAATGGAAATAGACTGGAACCGCATTGAGCAAAGCAGCACAACCTTCAGAGGAATCATCCCCAGTCAGGAAGCATGCTGCGCTGGGAAAATCACACTAGATGTGGTATTTGGCGCGCCGGAGAACTATAGGTCCGAAGAAATTACATTCCAAGTGGACCCGTTTAGTAGTGGATACCACGCCCTTTTAGGACGGGAGGCGTTCACGATCTTCCAAGCCATACCCCATTACGGGTAGATGAAGCTCAAAATGCCCGGGCCCAACGGAATCATCAATCTCGCTAGTGATCCGGACATAGCACTCTGCGCCAAAAACAAAACAGCCGCATTGGCCCTCGAGGCACTATCCGAAGCCCTTTCGGCAGAGGAATTAACTGCGCTACGCTCCAAAGTGGACAGGGACGACATAATACTTGACAAGAGATCCAAGTCCACCTCTTTTAAACCAACGGATGAAATAGTCAAATTCCAAGTCCACCCAACGGACCCTACAAAAACAGCCTCCATTGGGGCACAGTTAAACCCCGCCATGGACGCCGCACTACGAGAGTTCCTGCACGAGAATTGGGACATATTCGCCTGGCACCCCTCAGACATGCCAGGAATCCCACGCAGGCTGGCCGAGCATAGCCTCAATATCCTAAAAGGATTCAAGCCGGTCAAGCAGGCTCTGCGGCGTTTCTCTGAACCTAAGAGACAAGCTATGGGACAGGAACTAGCCAAGTTATTAGAGGCCGGATTCATTAGAGAAATAAAACACCCGGACTGGCTAGCAAATTTGGTGATGGTACCAAAGAAGGAAAAATCTTGGCGCCTATGTGTTGATTTCAAGGACCTCAACAAGGCTTGCCCAAAGGATCCCTCCCCCCTCCCCCGCATCGATCAAATTATCGATGCTACCGCAGGACACGAGTCATTGTGTTTCGTCGGCGCATACTCCGGCTACCACCAAATCAAGATGGTGGAGTCCGACCAAGCCGCAACGACATTTATCACACCATACGGCCCCTTCTGTTTCAACACAATGCCTTTTGGGCTAAAAAAACGCCGGCGCAACATATCAGCGCATGATTCAGACATGTCTGGAGAAACAGATCGGCAAAACAGTAGAGGCATACGTAGATGATGTGGTTGTCAAAACCAAACACGTCGACTCTCTAATAGATGACTTGAGGCTCACATTCGACAACCTCCGAACATACGACATCAAGCTCAATCCGGAAAAAGCGTTTTCGGCGTACCAGCCGGAAAGCTCCTAGGCTTCATTGTCTCCAGTAGAGGAATTGAAGCTAATCCGGCCAAAATCCAAGCTTTGTCACAGTTGGCTACCCCAATAGACCTCAAACAAATCCAGAAATTAACTAGATGTGTGGCGGCTCTAAGTCGCTTTATCTCCCGCTTAGGAGAAAAGGCATTACCCCTTTATCGCCTCCTTCGGCGCACCGAACACTTCGAGTGGACGGAGGCTGCCACAGCCGGATTGGAAGAAATAAAAGCCATACTGGCAACCAACCCAATCCTGGCCACGCCAAACATTGGCGAACCAATGCTATTATACATTGCAGCAACTCATCAGGTTGTAAGCGCAGTGCTCGTCGTCGAACGAGAAGCGGATGGACATAAATTCCCTCTTCAGAAGCCGGTATATTATGTATCCACTGTCCTCACTCCATGCAAATCATGGTACCCACATTATCAAAAGAAAGCCTATGCGGTTTTCATGGCATCCCGGAAGCTGCGACACTACTTTCAAGAGTGTTCAATTACAGTAGCCTCGGAAGTGCCACTTAATGATATTATAAACAACCGCAAGACCATGGGCCGGATTGCCAAATGGGCCATTGAGCTCCTCCCGTTCGACATAACATACAAACCTCGGCGAGCAATCAAATCATAAGTATTGGCCGAATTTGTCGCCGAATGGACGGAAGCCGAACTCCCTAAAGAGTACGACGCATGCTCCAATTAGATCATGCACTTAGATGGCTCCAAAATGCTGGCTGGTCTAGGGGCTGGCGTCGTCCTGACGTCCCCAACCGAAGATACAGTTCAATACGTACTGCAGATACTGTATACAGACTCCAACAATGCAGCCGAATATGAAGCCCTGTTACATGGTCTCCGGATGGCAGTTTCCATGGGCATTCAAGGCCTGGAGGTGCATGGGGATTCAAACCTCGCAATATCCCAAATAAATGGAGACTTCGATGCCAAGGATCTGAAGATGGCGGCCTATCGAAATGCCGTCCTAAAGATGTCAGCTCGGCTCGAGGGGCTCGAATTTCACCATGTGGCTCGGGAAAACAATCAGGCGGCGGATATCCTCGCCCGCATCGGTGCAAAACGCGATGCGGTCACCCCCAACATTTTTTTGGAGAGGTTGTTTATGCCATCCGTGGTATGGGAGGGGGACACCTGTAACAATAATCCGGACCCGGCCAAAATGCCCAAAACCGAACACTCTGACATAATCAGAGGCTCTGCCACCGAAATAACACCTTCAGCCCACGTAATAATGGCCATCATTGCCCCGTGGACAGAACCATTCCTGGCCTACCTAACTAGGCAGGAACTTCCCAAGGACCAAAATGAGGCACGCTGCATAGTGCGGCGATCTAAAGCCTACAGGGTCCACGAGGGAGAGCTGTATAAGAAAAGCACTACCGGAGTCCTTCAAAGGTGTATCTCTGAGGAGGAAGGGCGTAAGCTTTTGGCAGAAATTCACGCCGGACTCGGCGGTCACCACGCCGTAGCCCGGGCCCTTGTAAGCAAGGCCTTCCGTACAGGTTTTTATTGGCCGACGGCCCGGGCAGACACACAGGACTTGGTCCAACGTTGTGCCGGTTGCCAGTTTTTTGCAAACCAAAGCCATATGCCACCCACCGCCCTCCAA
The DNA here is from genome assembly GCF_003073215.2 of Triticum urartu. NCBI lineage: Eukaryota > Viridiplantae > Streptophyta > Magnoliopsida > Poales > Poaceae > Triticum > Triticum urartu. The sequence goes on along the minus strand of NC_053026.1, from coordinate 457,433,107 downwards.
ACAATCCCCATTACCTGGCCTTTCGCGGTCTGGGGGCTTGACATGGTTGGACCCCTTAAAGGGGGGACCCATAAGAAAAAATACTTACTGGTCATGGTGGATAAATTCACCAAATGGATAGAAGCCAAACCTGTTAAAACAGCCAAATACGGACCGGTGATAGACTTCATATCCGGGGTTGTACACCGTTATGGCGTCCCCCACAGCATCATCACTGACAACGGCACGAACTTCACGGCCGACGAGGTAAAACTCTGGTGCAGCAACATGGGCATCAAGCTTGATTATGCTTCCGTCTATCACCCACAAACCAACGGCCAAGTTGAGCGAGCGAACGGTCTTATTATGAGTGGCATTAAACCCAGACTAGTGCGGTCCTTAAAGGAGTCTAACACACACTGGGTAGAGGAGCTCGACTCCGTACTCTGGGGGCTGCGGACCACGCCGAATCGCACTACCGGATACACACCCTTCTTTATGGTGTACGGCGCAGAGGCAGTTCTGCCATGTGACATAATTCATGACTCACCTCGAGTGCGCATGTACGAATAAAGAGAAGCCAAGCTCGATCGGCAGGACAGTCTGGACACCCTGGAGGAGGAACGCGACGTGGCAAAAGCCCGTTCCGCATTCTATTAGCAACAGGCTCGCAGATACCAAAGCAGAGAAGTACATGCCAAAACTTATAACGTTGGAGAGTTAGTTCTACGCCTGCCAAAGAAGAAGAAGACCAAGCTCGAGCCCAAATGGGAAGGTCCCTTCATTATCGACCAAGTTCTAACCGGTGGAGCGTACCGTCTGCGGGGTGCATCGAATAATCGACTTGAGCCGAACCTATGGAACGCAGCCAGGCTCCGAAGATTCTACGCCTAGCATCGGACTCTATGTTCGTCTCCTTTCTGTGTCCATTTTTTGCATATACATTATTTGTCCTTTTTTCTCTTTCTTTCTTTTATTCTTTCTCAAGGCCTTGAAGGGCCAACTTGTGCCTTGCTTGCACACTATAGACGCACTAACCGCGCTCCTTATACCTGGGGGCTTCTTACACAGAAGCTTAATTATCTATCTGGGCTTCATGCCCCGCACATGTGTTATTCTTCCGCATGTACCTTTTCTTCGCCATTATATGCATCGATATGACTTAAGTTTTGGCCAAGTTGGGTCGCCTTGTATTTATGCCCTACGTTCCCGTTAATTCGGCTAGGGTATAAGGGGAGCACCTCTGCGATTGTTACTGCCGGGTCAGCCGGATGTGTACGTCAGACTGGGTGAAGCCTAAAGCTAGCGTTCTTAAGGAAATATTCGGTCGGCGAACAAAAGATGATTTTTATTTACTTTCCATATATGCCCCCAGATGTTTTTGTCTGCGTCTCCGCTCGCAGTCCGGACATGCAGTTTAGGGCATGCGTACCCAGGGAAAGGAACCCCTAATGGAACTATTCTCCCTGGAAGATGTTTCTTACTACCCATGTAATATAACATAACTAGTTGGGCACTTGTCTGTTCAAGCACTAATGACCCCTACACCTGGTTTCCACGCATACCCCGGTTCCTATATAACTGAGCGGGTATTCGGACACACTCCGGACTATCGGGTCCCGAGGTTGAAGCGAAAAGGTCCGCCATGACAAATGATCTACAATCCGGCCAGAAGGCATTATACATGTCACTTTAATTACATTGTCATGTAGACTGACTAAATTCCTCTTCTATACCATCCAACGGGCGGTCTAGCCTACAATCCTGTTGGGAATACTTTGCGGCTAATTCTACTTGCCCATACACTAAGCTAACGGGGATCTCTTTCCCATCGGGCCCCACAGGTCCGACCTCGTCCATGTGGTTCGGGTCAGTCTTGGTATACCGCGTCTTCACCATGGCCCAGGCTTCCCTGGCACCTTGTCGGCAGGATGATATCTTCCATAATCGGAAGCGCCGCCGTGCTCCCTTGAGCTTCTCCACGAGCTCTCCAATGCCTTCTGGCAGGGAGACGGCTGGCCACAGGGCCTGGGCAACACCTTGCATCACCTGCCGAACTTGTTCGTGCAGTTGTGATAGCTCGGATAGAAGGTCACCCGCAGACCCGGGCATCTCCTCCGCGGGACGAACCGTCAGCATACCTGCAGACATAACTCTGTTAGCCGACTTCTCCGCTGACCCCTTTTTAAGGGATCGTTCAAGCACTTACTGAAAATGTCGTGTCGAAGCCGCTTATTCTCCTTCTCAGAGTCCGCAAGCTGGGCTCGAACATCTTTGAGTTCCACGCTCAGCTTGGTATTGGCGTCTTGGAGATTGTTTTTCTCCCGCCTGGCCTCAGTTAGCACGCATTCGCCACCCTTTAGCTGTTGTACGGCATGCTGGTCCTCCGGATTCTCTCTGGATTCATCTGCAATATCTATTGTTAGATCTGCAGCCACGCCGCACGCTATATGGTACATATAATTCTTTGAAACAAATGTTACCTGCTGGGGACTTTTTAGGTTCCTTTAATGCGGCAACGGCGGCCCAAAGTTGGGTCTTGCATTCCTCCAGCTCCTGTGACAGTAGCGTATTCTTCTCTGCAAGAACCTGCACAATAGATGATCCTTAAATCAGTTCTTCTGACTATTTCAAGTCTCAGGGGCTACTGATACATATAATCGTCAGATTTTCTTACCCGTACATCCCTTACATACTGGTCTGTGGCTCTGGCTAGACCATTTTGAGCAGCACGGAAGTACGCGTCTCCAGAATTGAAGGCATCAAATGCCTCTGGTGAGAAGCAAGCGTCATGGAGCACAGCCCGGCGACGCCTATGATTCATGGCGCTCTCCACTTCTGAATTTGTAGCGGATAGTCTATCCGCATACTCTGTAGGGGGAGTATCCGGCGTCCACCCCATGTCGGCTTCCGCCTCTGTGTCCGGCCCTGGAGCCTGACTGGTGGAAGCATGATCGGCAGCCTCACCGGACATATTCCGGCGAGCGTTTTTTTTGTCAAAGAAATATGGACGTCATTACATTTTGTGAGAGACGACAACCATGGAGTGGGGTTTTTTCATACCTCTACGTTAGCGTCTCCGTCCTGACCACCTTCCATTTTGGCCTACCCGGCCTCGGCGCTTCTTGTTGACGAGTTGCTGCGGGTTCGGCGCGGCATCCCGAATGCCTTCCCTGTAAAGCACCATATGTATATGGTAGGTGAAGTGTCTAAAAGGGGATCCTAGTTTTCGGAGTCGGGATTTTGGTTTTCCTTACAAGCGACGCAGGGAGCATTCCGGGATAGTCAGCCGTAATGGCCACCCTGGCACCGTCACAGCTCAATTGATAGAACTGCTGGTCTATCAGCTCTACCAATATGTCCAGATCTTCTTCGAGTCCGGGACCGAGGGCCCGGTCGGGGTCCTCTGGTTGTGGAGATGGGCTGCTGACCTCCTTTATGGCTTTTCATAGTTCCTTTCGCAGAATGGCAAGGTGAGTACCTACGACAAAGAATGCGGGAAGAATGGGAGAAAGGAGATATAACTCACCCAGCTTGGAGGGTTGTACATGGAGAATCCATCCCGTGGCTTGATGCGGATGAACTCCTCTTCCTCTCCCTTGAACAATTCGGACAAATTTTTTGCTAAAGCGGCAGCGTTGTACGAACCCTTACGCCCGCAACGGGTGGCGTCATGTTCCCCATTAAAACACCACAAGGGGTGCCCTCAATATTGAAGTGGTTGCACTCCATGCATTATGCATATTGACATAACCTCGATTACTGTCAATCCTGATTGAGCCAGCGCTTTAATCCGGTTCATCAGGTAAAGGACTTCTCCGTTGTCTTCCTCCTGGGGGCTCCGTGGGCGCCAAGTTCGGCGTTTCTCCAGAGGAGCATTGCTGAACTCAGGAAGACCCTGCCGAACAGGGTCCGGAAGGGGGACGTCCTCCATATAAAACCATTCCGAAGGCCAGTCTTTGGACGTCTTCTTCGGAGTACCGGACAGGTATCCGGTTTCGGCGATGCGCCATATTTCGGCTCCGCCCACTTGATAAAGTGACCCCTTCTGTGTGCGAGGGACGAGGCAAAATAACCTTTTCCATAGCTCAAAATGAGCTTTGCAACCCAGGAATAACTCGCAGAGGGCAACATAGCCGGCGATGTGTAAAACGGAAGCAGGGGTGAAATTATGCAGTTGGAGGCCGAAAAACTCTAGGAGCCCGCGGAGGAACGGATGAATCGGAAATCCGAGTCCCCTTAATAAGTAAGGGACAAGGCATACCCGCTCCCCCGTAGAGGGGCTGGGGAAGCTCTCCGCTTGCTCCCTGCCATTATAGGTGGCGAGCCCGGCTTGACGAGAACCATATACGCCGGAGGGAGAAATCCCTTAGTCTGCAGTTCGACTAATCGACTGTGTGGGACGGAACACCTCTCCCAATCACCGGGCTTAGGGCTACGGGGGCGGGAGGAGGAGCTGCGGAGGTCGGCCATGCTTGAGTGGATTTTTCCGAAGCACGCTCCGATGGATTCTCGCTGGGGGAGGATGATATGGATTGGATCTAAGAATCCCCATCCCTTTAATAGACAATTTATTTATCTGGCTAGGGGGGCGAATGTAAAAACGCCCTAGCTCCTCGTATTCATTCGACGCGTGCAAGATAGCCCTTATTGGGCGCAGAATCCAAGAGGTCCAACATTTATGGGGCCGGACACTGCTTAACAGACGTTCGGAATTTGGAGAAGAACCCACCTTGCAATGCCGAAGACAATACTGCGCGCCAGACTCATCATCATTGAAGCCTGGTTCGGAGGCTACTAAGGGAGTCCTGGATTAGGGGGTGTCCGGACAGCCAGATTATATCCTTTGGCCGGACTGTTGGACTATGAAGATACAAGATTGAAGACTTCGTCCCGTGTCCGGATGGGACTCTACTTGGCGTGGAAGGCAAGCTAGGCAATACGGATATGTATATCTCCTCCTTTGTAACCGACCTTGTGTAACCCTAGCCCCCTCCGGTGTCTATATAAACCGGAGGGTTTTAGTCCATAGGACAACAGACAATCATACCATATGCTAGCTTCTAGGGTTTAGCCTCTCCGATCTCGTGGTAGATCAACTCTTGTACTACTCATATTATCAAGAATAATCAAGCAGGACGTAGGGTTTTACCTCCATTAAGAGGGCCCAAACCTAGGTAAAACATCATGTCCCCTGCCTCCTGTTACCATCTGCCTTAGATGCACAGTTCGGGACCCCCTACCCAAGATCTGCTGGTTTTGACACCGACAAGGGTAGCTATATCATTTAATTTAGTAAGATGTGCCACAACAGTTTCAGATTCATAGCCATGAAAAGGATCAGATTCAACCAAAGTAATTATATCAGGATCAACAGAGAATTCATAATCCTTATCGGTAACACAGATAGGTGAAGTAGCAAAAGCAGGGTCAGGTTTCATTCTAGCATTAAGAGATTGCTGATTCCATTTAGCTAATAACCTCTTAAGTTCGTATCTATATTTGCAAGCTAAAATAGCTAAATAAGCTTCTTTATCAAAAACATAACCCTCAGGAATAACAGGCAAGTCTTCATCATCAATTTCATCAGTATTATCAGATTCAATATTTTCATTCTCTCTAGCCCTAGCAAGTTGTTCATCAAGAAATTCACCAAGTGGCACAGTAGTATCAAGCATAGAAGTAGTTTCATCATAAGTATCACGCATAGCAGAAGTGGCATCATCAATAACATGAGACATATCAGAACGAATAGCAGAAGCAGGTTTAGGTGTCGCAAGCTTACTCATAACAGAAGGTGAATCAAGTGCAGAGCTAGATGGCAGTTCCTTACCTCCCCTCGTAGTTGAGGGATAAATCTTGGTTTTTGGATCTCTCAAGTTCTTCATAATGATAAGCAGATATAAATCCCAAGTGACTGAAAGAATAGAGCTATCCTCCCCGGCAACGGCACCAGAAAATAGTCTTGATAACCCACAAGTATAGGGGATCGCAACCGTTTTCGAGGGTAGAGTATTCAACCCAAATTTATTGATTTGACACAAGGGGAGCCAAAGAATATTCTCAAGTATTAGCAGCTGAGTTGTCAATTCAACCACACCTGGAAACTTAGTATCTTTAGCAAAGTGTTCAGTAGCAAAGTAATATGATAGTAGTGGTAACGGTAGCAAAAGGTAACGGTAACAAAAGTAATGTTTTTGGTATTTTGTAGTGATGATAGCAATAGGAACGGAAAAGTAAATAAGCGGAGAACAATATATGGAAAGCTCGTAGGCAATGGATCAGTGATGGACAATTATGCCGGATGCGGTTCATCATATAACAGTCATAACCTAGGGTGACACACAACTAGCTCCAGTTCATCAATGTAATGTAGGCATGTATTCCGAATATAGTCATACGTGCTTATGGAAAAGAACTTGCATGACATCTCTTGTCCTATCCTCCCGTGGCAGCGGGGTCCTTAAGGAAACTAAGGGATATTAAGGCCTCCTTTTAATAGAGTACCGGAACAAAGCATTAACACATAGTGAATACATGAACTCCTCAAACTACGGTCATCACCGGTAAGTATCCCGATTATTGTCACTTTGGGGTTAACGGATCATAACACATGATAGGTGACTATAGACCTGCAAGATAGGATCAAGAACTCTCATATATTGATGAAAACATAATAGGTTCATATCTGAAATCATGGCACTCGGGCCCTAGTGACAAGCATTAAGCATAGCAAAGTCATAGCAACATCAATCTCAGAACATAGTGGATACTAGGGATCAAACCCTAACAAAACTAACTCGATTACATGATAGATCCCATCCAACCCATCACCGCCCAGCAAGCCTACGATGGAATTACTCACGCACGGCAGTGAGCATCATGAAATTGGTGATGGAGGATGGTTGATGGTGACGGATTCCCCTCTCCGGAGCCCCGAACGGACTCTAGACCAGCCCTCCCGAGAGGTTTTAGGGCTTGGCGGCGGCTCCGTATTGTAAAACGCGATAAATCCTTTCTCTGATTTTTTTCTCCCCAAAACCAAATATATAGAGTTGGAATTGGAGTCGGAGGAGCTCCAGGGGGGCCACGAGGTAGGGGGGCAGGCGCGCCCCCCACCCTCGTGGACAGGTGGTGGCCCCCCTGGCCTTCATCTTTTGCAGGTATTTTTTATATTTTCCAAAAAGTTGCTCCGTGAAGTTTCAGGTCATTCCGAGAACCTTTGTTTCTGCACATAAATAACACCATGGTAATTCTGCTGAAAACAGCGTCAATCCGGGTTAGTTCCATTCAAATCATGCAAGTTAGAGTCCAAAACAAGGGAAAAAGTGTTTGGAAAAGTAGATACGACGGAGATGTATCATGGACCGGTGCTTGGGTACTGCCCTTCCTTGGAAAAGCATCTCACTTATGATTAACCCCTCTTGCAAGCATCCGCAACTACAAAAGAAGTATTAAGGTAAGCCTAACCATAGCATGAAACATATGGATACAAATCAGCCCCTTACGAAGCAACGCATAAACTTGGGGTTAAGCTTCTATCACTCTAGAAACCCATCATCTACTTATTATTTCCCAATACCTTCCCCTAGGCCCAAACAATGGTGAAGTGTCATGTAGTCGATCTTCACATGACACCGCTAGAGGAAAGACAACATACATCTCATCAAAATATCGAACGAATACCAAATTCACATGACTACTTATAGCAAGACTTCTCCCATGTCCTCAGGAACAAACGTAACTACTCACAAATCATATTCATGTTCATAATCAGAGGGGTATTAATATGCATAAAGGATCTGAACATATGATCTTCCACCAAATAAACCAACTAGCATCAACTACAAGGAGTAATCAACACTACTAGCAACCCATAGGTACCAATCTGAGGTTTTGAGACAAAGATTGGATATAAGAGATGAACTAGGGTTTGAGATGAGATGGTGTTGGTGAAGATGTTGATGGAGATTGACCCCTCCCAATGAGACGATCGATGGTGATGATTTCCCCCTCCTGGAGGGATGTTTCCCCGGCAGAACAGCTCCGCCGGAGCCCTAGATTGGTTCCGCCAAGGTTCCGCCTCATGGCGGCGGTGCTTCGTCCCAAAAGCTTGCTTATGATTTTTTCCATGGCAAAAGACTTCATATAGCCAAAGATGGGCACCGGAGGCCTGCCAGGGGGCCCATGAGATAGGGGATGTGCCCAGGGGGTAGGGTGCGCCCCCCACCCTCATGGATGGTGGGTGGCCCCCCTCTAGTGCTTTCTTTGCCAAATATTTTTTATATATTCTAAAACTTACTTCCATGGAGTTTTAGGACTTTGGGAGTTGTGCAGAATAGGTCTCTAATATTTGCTCCTTTTCCAGCCCAGAATTCCAGCTGCCGGCATTCTTCCTCTTCGTGTAATCCTTGTAAAATAAGAGAGAATAGGCATATGTATTGTGACATAATGTGTAATAACAGCCCATAATGCAATAAATATTGATATAAAAGCATGATGCAAAATGGACGTATCAACTCCCCCAAGCTTAGACCTCGCTTGTCCTCAAGCGGAAGCCGGTGTCGAAAAATATGTCCACATGTTTAGAGATAGAGGTGTCGATAAAATAAAATACAGACATGAGGGCATCATGATCATTCTTAGAACAACAACATATATATTGTCATATGATTTCTTATGCTAAAGTAACAATTCATTCACAATTTCAAGTATGAATCAGAAACTTCATTGAAAACTAACAAACTATAATCTCAGTCATTGAAGCAATTGCAATTTATCATAACATCGGAAAGAGTCAATATATGAGCTTTTCAGCAAGTCCACATACTCAACTATCATTTAGTCTTTCACAATTGCTAACACTCACGCAATACTTGTGGGTATGAAGTTTTAATCGGACACATAGAAAGATAGGGGCTTATAGTTTTGCCTCCCAACCTTTTACCTCAAGGGTAATGTCAACAATAATAGTTTATGCAAACCCACATCCAATTAGCTATATATATCAGGATCTTTCCAACACACAGTGCTTGCCAAAGGATAAAATGTAAAAAGGAAAGGTGAAGATCACCATGACTCTTGTATAAAGCATAAGACAAAAATAAAAGATAGGCCCTTCGTAGAGGGAAGCAGAGCTTGTCATGTGTTTTTATGGTTGGATGCACGAAATATTAATGCAAAAGAACGTCACTTTATATTGCCACTTGTGATATGGACCTTTATTATGCAGTCCGTCGCTTTTATTTCTTCCACATCACAAGATCGTATAAAGCTTATTTTCTCCACACAAATAAATCATACATATTTAGAGAGCAATTTTTATTGCTTGCAACAATGACAAGTTACTTGAAGGATCTTACTCAATCCATAGGTAGATATGGTGGACTCTCATGGAAAAACTGGGTTTAAGAATATTTGGAAGCACAAGTAGTATCTCTACTTGGTGCAAAGAATTTGGCTAGCATGAGGGGGAAAGGCAAGCTCAACATGTTGGATGATCCATGATAATATAATTTATTTCGGATATAAGAAGACATAACCCATTACGTTGTCTTCCTTGTCCAACATCAACTTTTTAGCATGTCATATTTTAATGAGTGCTCACAATCATAAAAGATGTCCAAGATAGTATATTTATATGTGAAAACCTCTCTTTCTTTATTACTTCCTATTAATTGCAACGATGACCAAAACTATGTTTATCAACTCTCAACCACTTTTATTCATCATACTCGATCTTTATATGTGAAGTCATTACTCTCCATAAGATCAATATGATCTCTTTCTTTTTGTTCTTTCTTTTATTCCCTCAAGATCATAGCAAGATAACCAAGCCCTTGACTCAAAACTAATCTTTATTATATATAGCTCACGGACTCAATTACATAGAAGGATCATAAAGCAAAACTCAAAACTAAATCATACTAAAACTTTATTCTACTAGATCAAGATATTACCAAAAGGATCAAACTAAGAAAAACGGTAAAGATAAAAGTGTGATGGTGATACGATACCGGGGCACTCCCCCAAGCTTGGCAGTTGCCAAGGGGAGTGCCCATACCCGATACTCAGTTCTCCTTTGGTGGTAGTGATGATGGAGTTGTTGATGATGTAGGCTTGTCGTCCATCTTCCAAGGCATAGGCTCACCATCATAGAAGGATGATCGAGTCTCCGGGATCCTCGAATCTGCAGCCAAACTCATCCTCTTGAATCTATATTCATACTCACAGTTTTGGTTTTGCAGGTCATAGATGTGGGCTTGGAGGTGCTCAATTTTCTCGTGAAGCTTGAAGATGGTCTCCCCAATGTCCTTGGCATCCAGCTTGTGATTGTTGGTGAACTCTGCGATCATCATGTGGTTGGTGTCGAGTCCGCGTTCCACCATCCCCTGGCACTTGAAAACTTGTTGCTCCATTGCTTTGAGTCTTGTCTCCACACTTCCGGTCCTCCTTGGTCCCTCAACATCGCGGATGTGTAGCACCCCCTCACGCAACTCAATGGTTTGAGGGTGTTGCAGCACCTCTGCAAGGTAGGGGTTGATGACCCTCTCAAAAAACTTGTCCTTGGGGGCGCTTGAAGACGTCATGGTGATCTAGATCTGTCAGAAAAACAGCTTGAAACAAAGACAGGAGATATTTTCATGGTACGGTGGTCAAAACCTTCGGGAGATTATATAATGATTTTTTACCGACCAAAAGAAGTATCATGCAAGAAAACGAAGTCCGGAGGGCACACGAGGTGCCCACGAGGTAGGGTTGCACCCAGGGGGTAGGGCGCGTCCTCCACCCTCGTGGACGCCTCGTGTCCTTTCTGGACTGCTTCTTATTTTCCTATTTTCTTAAATATTCCAAAACGGAGAAAAATTGCTATTAGAACTGTTTTGGAGTCAGTTTACTTACCGTACCACATACCTCTTCCTTTTCGGAGGCTGAAACGTTCTAGAAGGTGTCCCTTATATACTCCTTTGGGGTTACAGTTTCAATAACATTAGTTTCAACATTTATAGGATTACCTGAGATATAATGTTTGATTCTTTGACCGTTCACCACCCTCGGATTTGTGCCTTCGAAGTTGTTGATTTTTATGGCACCGGAACGATATACCTCCTCGATAATGTCGGGACCTTCCCATTTAGAGAGGAGTTTTCCTGCAAAAAATCTTAACAAGAGCTGTATAACAATACATAATCACCTACATTAAACTCACGTTTTTTGTATCCTTTTGTCATGCCATCTTTTAACTTTTTCTTTAAACAGTTTGGCATTCTCATAAGCCTGGGTTCTCCACTCATCAAGTGAGCTAATGTCAAATAGTCTCTTCTCACCAGCAAGTTTGAAGTCATAGTTGAGCTCTTTAATGGCCCAATATGCCTTATGTTCTAGTTCGATAGGTAAGTGACATGCTTTTCCATAAACCATTTTATATGGAGACATACCCATAGGATTTTTATATGCAGTTCTATAGGCCCATAATGCATCATCAAGTTTCTTGGACCAATTCTTTCTAGATCTATTAACAGTCTTTTGCAGAATTAATTTAAGCTCCCTATTGCTCAGTTCTACTTGACCACTAGACTGTGGGTGATAAGCAGATGCAATTCTATGATTAACATCATACTTAGCAAGTAATTTACAAAAAGCACCATGAATAAAATGTGAACCACCATCAGTCATTAAGTATCTAGGGACTCCAAACCTCGGAAAAATAACTTCTTTAAGCATCTTAATAGAGGTGTTATGGTCAGCACTACTAGTTGGAATAGCTTCTACCCTCTTAGTAACGTAATCAACAGCAACTAAAATATGTGTATACCCATTAGAGGAAGGAAACGGTCCCATATAATCAAAGCCCCAAACATTAAATGGTTCAATAACAAGTGAATAATTCATAGGCATTCTTGACGTCTACTAATATTACCAATTATTTGACATTCATCACAAGACAAGGCAAACTTACGAGCATCCTTGAAGAGAGTAGGCCAATAAAAACCAGATTGCAATACATTATGTGCATGGTGTCCTCCATAAGCCTCGGAGTGACACTTGCGTAGGATCTGTTCCTGTTCATGCTCAGGTACACAACGTCTAATAACACCATCTACTCCTTCTTTATAAAGGTGTGGGTCATCCCAGAAGTAATGTCTTAAATCATAGAAAAACTTTTTCTTTTGTTGGTATGTGAAACTAGGTGGTATAAATTTAGCAACAATGTAATTAGCATAATCAGCATACCATGGAGCAGTACGAGAAGCATTTATGATAGCTAATTGTTCATCAGGAAAGCTATCATCAATAGGTAGTGGGTCATCAAGAACATTCTCTAACCTAGATAAGTTGTATGCAATGGGGTTCTCAACTCCTTTTCTATCAATAATATGCAAATCAAATTCTTGTAGTAGGAGAACCCATCTAATAAGTCTAGGTTTAGCATCTTTCTTTTCCATAAGATATTTAATAGCAGCATGATCAGTGTGAACAGTTACTTTAGAATCAACAATATAAGGTCTGAACTTATCACAAGCAAATACAACTACTAAAAATTCTTTTTTAGTAGTAGCATAATTTCTCTGGGCACTGTCTAGAGTTTAACTAGCATATTGGATAACATTTAATTTCTTATCAACTCTTTGTCCTAGAACAGCACTTACAGCATAATCACTAGCATCACACATAATTTCAAAGGGTAAATTCCAATCAGGAGGCTGAACAATAGGTGCAGAAATCAAGGCTTTCTTAAGTATTTCAAATGCTTCTACACGATCATCATCAAAGACAAAAGGAACATCTTTTTGTAAGAGATTAGTTAGAGGCCTGGAAAGTTTTGAGAAGTCTTTAATGAACCTCCTATAAAAACCACCATGACCAAGGAAACTTCTTATACCTTTAATGTCCTTAGGACACGGCATCTTTTCAATAGCATCAACTTAGCTTTATCAACTTCAATACCTCTTTCGGAAATTTTATGCCCCAAGACAATACCTTCATTAACCATAAAGTGGCACTTCTCCCAATTCAAGACAAGATTAGTTTCTTCGCATCTCACTTCTTTCATCTTAGGATTTAACCGTCGTTGGTGATCAACAACCGGTTTAGCCTCTTTCTCCAATTTTATTTTGTGGTGGCATAGAGTGGGACTAATGCCCTTAAGATCATCAAGAGTATATCCAATAGCAGCACAGTGCTTCTTTAGAGTTTTCAATAATTTCTCTTCTTCCTGCTCTGAAAGGTTAGCACTAATAATAACAAGATATATCTTCTTTTCATCAAGATAAGCATATTTAAGAGTATCAGGTAATGGTTTAAGCTCAAACACGGGATCACCCTTGGGTGGAGGAGGATCCCCTAGAATTTTGACAGGAAAGTTGTGTTTCAAAATAGGTCCTTGTTCAAAGAATACTTCATCTATTTCCCTTCTTTCATTCATAAACATATCATTTTCATGGTCTAGCAAATATTTTTTTAAAGGATCATTAGGAGGCACGGAAATGGAAGCAAGACCAATAATTTCATCTTTACTAGGAAATTCTTTATCATGGGGTTGTCTACGAAATTTAGCAAAATTAAAATCATGAGACATATCCCCTAAACTAGCAGAAACAATATCCTTTTTGCAGTCTATCTTAGCATTAATAGTATTCAAGAAGGGTCTACCAAATATAATGGGACAAAAGTCATCTTGTGGGGAACCAAGAACAAGAAAATCAACAGGATATTTAACTTTCCCACACAAGACTTCAACATCTCTAACAATCCCAATCGGTGAAATAGTATCTCTATTGGCAAGCTTAATTGTAACATCAATACCTTCTATCTCAGCAGGTGCAATATGATGCATAATTTCTTCATATAAAGAATGAGGTATTGAACTCGCACTAGGACCCATATCATATAAGCCATGATAGCAATGATATCCTATTTTAACAAAATAGCAGGCATGCCTACAACAGGTCTATGTTTATTTTTAGTATCGGGTCTAGCAATTCTAGCAGCTTCATCACAAAAGTAAATAACATGCCCATCAATATTGTCGGACAAGAGATCCTTAACCATAGCAATACTAGGTTCAACTTTAATTTGCTCAGAGGGTGTAGGTGTTCTAGTATTACTCTTACGAACGACAGTTGAAGCTTTAGCATGATCCTTTATTCTAACAAGGAAAGGTGGTTTCTCAATATAAGCGGTAGGAACAATAGGATCAACATTATAAGTGATAGTATTTTCTTCAACTTTAATAGGTTCAACTACTTTTACTTCAATGGGAGGATGATATTTAAGCCACTTCTCCTTAGGGAGATCAACATGAGTAGCAAAGGATTCACAAAAAGAAGCTACTATCTCAGAGTCAAGTCCATATTTAGTGCTAAATTCATGAAAAGCATCGGTATCCATAAAAGACTTAACACAATCAAACTTAGGTGTTATACCTTACTCCTTACCTTCGTCGAGTTCCCAATCTTCAGAGTTGCGTTAATTTCTTTCCAATAAATCCCATTTGAATTCAATAGTCTTCATCATAAAAGATCTAGTACAAGAAGTATCGAGCATGGAGCGGTTATTAAGAGAAAGCCGAGCATAAATTTTTTTAATAATAATTTCTCTTGAGAGCTCATGATTGGGGCATGAATATAACATTGAATTAGGCCTCCCCCAAGCTTGAGCGATGCTTTCTCCTTTGCGAGGCCAAAAATTATATATATAATTACGATCATGATGAACCAAATGCATAGGATAAAACTTCTAATGAAATTCCAATTTCAATCGGTTGTAGTTCCATGATTCAATATCATCACATAGCCTAAACCATGTCAATGCCTTTCCCTTCAAAGATAAAGGGAAGGCCTTCTTCTTGATAACATCCTCGGGCATACCTGCAAGCTTAAATAATCCACAAACTTCATCCACATAGATTAAGTGCAAATTGGGATGCAAATCTCCATCTCCTGTAAAAGGATTAGCTAGCAGTTTCTCTCTCATAACCGAAGGAATTTCAAATTAAACATTTTCAATAGGTTCAGTAGGTTGAGGAGCAACTCTTTTCTCTACTGGTCGGGGTGAATATACCCCGAACAAGCCCCTCAAAGGATTACTTTCCAGAGTAACAAGTGACAGTACATTTCAGCACACTATATAAAATTTTCTTTACCAAAGGCACTTCACTCCCCGGCAACGGCGCAAGAAAAGAGTCTTGATGACCCACAAGTATAGGGGATCTATCGTAGTCCTTTCGATAAGTAAGAGTGTCGAACCCAACAAGGAGAAGAAGGAAATGACAATCGGTTTTCAGTAAGGTATTCTCTGCAAGCACTGAAATTATCGGTAACAGATAGTTTTGTGATAAGGTAATTTGTAACGGGTAACAAGTAACAAAAGTAAGTAAGGTGCAGCAAGATGGCCCAATCCTTTTTGTAGCAAAGGACAAGCCTGTACAAACTCTTATATAAAGGAAAGCGCTCCTGAGGACACATGGGAATTATCGTCAAGCTAGTTTTCATCACGCTCATATGATTCGCATTCGTTACTTTGATAATTTGATATGTGGGTGGACCGGTGCTTGGGTATTGCCCTTCCATGGACAAGCATCCCACTTATGATTAACCCCTCTTGCAAGAAGCAACTACAAAACAAGTATTAAGGTAAACCTAACCATAGCATGAAACATATGGATCCAAATCAGCCCCTTACGAAGCAACGCATAAACTAGGGTTTAAGCTTCTGTCACTCTAGCAACCCATCATCTACTTATTACTTCCCAATGCCTTCCCCTAGGCCCAAACAATGGTGAAGTGTCATGTAGTCGACATTCACATGACACCACTAGAGGAAAGACAACATACATCTCATCAAAATATAGAACGAATACCAAATTCACATGACTACTTATAGCAAGACTTCTCCCATGTCCTCAGGAACAAACGTAACTACTCACAAATCATATTCATGTTCATAATCAGAGGGGTATTAATATGCATAAAGGATCTGAACATATGATCTTCCACCAAATAAACCAACTAGCATCAACTACAAGGAGTAATCAACACTACTAGCAACCCACATTTACCAATCTGAGGTTTTGAGACAAAGATTGGATACAAGTGATGAACTAGGGTTTGAGATGAGATGGTGCTGGTGAAGATGTTGATGGAGATTGACCCCCTCTCGATGAGAGGATCGATGGTGATGATTTCCCCCTCCTGGAGGGATGTTTCCCCGGCAGAACAGCTCTGCTGGAGCCCTAGATTGGTTCCGCCAAGGTTCCGCCTCATGGCGGCGGTGCTTCGTCCCGAAAGCTGCTTATGCTTTTTTCTAGGGCGAAAGATTTCATATAGCCAAAGATGGGCACCGGAGGCCTGCCAGGGGCCCACAAGACAGGGGGCGTGCTTAGGGGGGTAGGGCACGCCCCCACCCTCGTGGATGGTGGGTGGCCCCCCTCTGGTGCTTTCTTCCCCCAATATTTTTTATATATTCTAAAACTGACTTCCGTGGAATTTCAGGACTTTTGGAGTTGTGCAGAATAGGTCTCTAATATTTGCTCCTTTTCCAGCCCAGAATTCCAGCTGCCGGCATTCTCCCTCTTCGTGTAATCCTTGTAAAATAAGAGAGAATAGGCATAAGTATTGTGACATAATGTGTAATAACAGCCCATAATGCAATAAATATTGATATAAAAGCATCATGCAAAATGGACGTATCAGGCAGCCGGATAGAAGCGGGGGGTGTTGGATCCGAGGTGGTGAGGTTTGGTAAGGCGGTGCGGCGGCATGAGCCGACTTATGTGGCGGCGGTCGCACATGATTGGGGAGAAGGACCCACTCGAGTGGGACCGCGTCTAGAAGTTTCAGTTGCACACGACACGTGGGTGGGAAGTATTTTTCCATCTGGCATTCCACTGCATCATGCAAATACAAGCTGTTTTTTGGGCAATCCTAAAATAGGACCACAAAAAAAATATGCATTTAGGGCAGCTGTTGGAGGTCGTTTTTCATCGAAGTGATGAAAAAATGCTTTTTTCGGGGTAGTTGCCCTATTATAGGGTTGATGTTGCATATGCTCTTATAACAGGACATAAGACTAGGTCGAGCTATGCGTCGGCCGGGTGATAACTTCTAGTTATCCGCCCCAGTCGCAGATCAGCCAGGATCGAGTGGCCCAACATCCCCCTCTGCATCCAAAATCATCGCAACATCTCCCATGTTTCAAAAACACTTAGGATTGCAACCCCCGGGTTTCTAGTGATAATATAATAGCATGAAACAATAAAAATATAGATACGTTGGAGACATATCAGTACATCCGAATGGAAATCAATTAGTGGCTTCGAAGTGAGTACCTAAGCACTGGCACACTCTCTATTGGCACTTCAAAAGTTCCGAATGGAATGGCTCGGAATTTCTGACGTGACAATAGAAGGTTTATCGATTTCAACAAGCACCCCATGGTGTTCAACCCCAGAAATCTTGTGTGGTTACACCTATGCAAAGACCGCTTCCCCAACGAGCGCAAGTCCAAGCTTCTACTCCGAGCCAATGGACCATTCAAGGTGCTAGCACGCGGCAACAACAATGCCTACAAGATTGACCTCCCGCGTGACAAGCACAACATGAGCGAGATCTTCAACGTCAAAGACCTATCTCCGTTCCATGGTAATGAGGTTATCGATTCGAGAACGGATCTTTTCCAAGGGGAGAGATGATGCGGAGCATCCTAAGATCATCGCCATGGACCTACCTTCATATCCCCAAGTGTCGAGTGGACCAATGACATGATCACATGCAAGAGCTATCGAGAACGAAGTGACATCTCTCCTTAATGAGCTTCTGTATGAACCACATGAGACATGGCTACTACCTCAATTGGAAATGCTATGTGTGCTTAGGAATGAAGACGACCACCTTGGAGATGCTCGGAATGAAGGCCAAGTCCCCACAAAGGCGCACAAAGAACCATGATGGAAGGAACCGCCGAAAGTGTATAGCGGTCGGACATCCGGCCCTGGCCCGGATATCCGGCGCCCCTAGTCAGCAATACCAACAACAAGGTAGCCGCTGCAGAGCTCCACGAGCCAGACATCTGCCCGGATATCTGACCCGAGGACACCCAACGCATGGAAAATCTTGGCCAGCTCCAGCTCCAGGCCGGACATCCGGACCCAGCCCGGACATCCGGCGTCCCCTGAAGCCTCGGACATCCGGCCCCAGCCCGGATGTCCGACACCTACGCGTGCCTAACCGGGCCAGAGGCCCATGTATCCCCTCTCCTCCTCTCTTATCTCAACACTATATATAGGACCCCTCCTCTTCCTAGCTAGGGTTAGCAAAGTATTTGAGATTACTAGAAAGAGCTTTGCTCCTTGTACCTCCATATTGGGGATCAAGACCTCTCAAAGGAGAAGGATCCCCATCATAGGATCATAAGACCTCCAAAGGCCTTATTTGGCAGAAGTGAATTGGGGAGGTTTGGGGAGGAGGTTTTTTAGAGGATTTGGTGAATCTCTCCCATTCACCCAATCCTCTCAAATCCCCCCAATCTCAAAACCCCTCACATACCCCTACTATTTGGTACAAAGGGATTCATACACGGGGTTTGCAAAATTACTATCCTATAATTAAAAATGTATTTTTTTTACAACTTCAAAAGCTCATAGGGGAAATGCACTTGCAACAAAGGTGCAACTAGATTATGCAAAACAACAAACAGGCTCAGTTAAATGTACTATCAATGGTTCAACTAAAAATGGTACATGCGTACATGCCACGGTCCAAATGAAAAACATGACACATGCCACGGTCCAAATGAAAATTACAAGATGTTCGGTCCGAAAGTCAACGGTTCATCACAAAATAAGCACATGTTTGATCGGCGAATCCTCTGAGACATGTTTGCAGGCTGCATAGAGTAGAGGAGACTTGTGGCAACAAAGCGTGGTCGCCCGTTGTCGGTGTCAAAACCGGTGGATCTCGGGTAGGGGGTCCCGAACTGTGCGTCTAGGCGGATGGTAACAGGAGGCGGGGGACACGATGTTTACCCAGGTTCAGGCCCTCTCGGTGGAGGTAAAACCCTACTCCTACTTGATTGATCTTGATGATATGAGTATTACGAGAGTTGATCTACCACGAGATCGAAGAGGCTAAACCCTAGAAGCTAGCCTATGGTATGATTGTTGTTGTTGGTCCTATGGACTAAACCCGGAGGGGGCTAGGGTTACACAGAGTTGGTTAGAAGGAAGGAGATCTATATATCCGTATTGCCAAGCTTGCCTTCCATGCCAAGGAGAGTCCCATCCGGACACGGGACGAAGTCTTCAATCTTGTATCTTCATAGTCCAACAGTCCGGCCAAAGGATATAATCCGGTTGTCCGGATACCCCCTAATCCAGGACTCCCTCAGTAGCCCCTGAACCAGGCTTCAATGATGATGAGTCCGGCGCACAGATTGTCTTCGACATTGCAAGGTGGGTTCCTCCCCCGAATACTTCATAGAAGATTTTGAACACGAGGATCGTGTCTGACTCTGCAAAACAAGTTCCACATACAACCATAGAGAGAATAATATTTTCACAAATCTAATCTGCCGACGCATTCTGCAGTGTGACATCACACCACAGCCAGGTCACCATTCAAATCGTTTTTCACAACCAACCTCAGCGTGTTTCGCGAGGCGGTTTCCTTGGCACATCTTGTCGAAGCAGAGATCGTGTCCCCTTATTACGGGATTCCCATCAATACGGACGTGGGTAACCCAACCGCGCCATCAATTACGGCTCTTGGGGGATAAGCGAGTTTTACCAGGCTGGTGGGGGCGCATAGTTTCGTCCGCTCTTATGAAGGGATAAGGGTTCACCTTTTTCTACCCACGCCTTCTTCCTCCTTGCTCATCCATTCTCGCGCACTCGAGCTCCAGCACCCAAGTCCACATCCTTCTCCTCAACCCTCTCCAAAACATGTCCGGAGCGGGAGGCAAGTGGATGGTCTCCTCCGTTACGGAGGGAGACATCAAAAAGATGCGCGGGGCCGGATACTTAGCCGCGGATATTGCACACCGGCTGCCAGCCGCGGGGCAGATCGTCCCTACCCCGGAACCATATGAAAGGGTGGTTTTCCTCACCCACTTCATCCGCGGACTGGGGTTTCCCCTCCATCCATTCGTCCGCGGCCTTATGTTCTATTATGGGTTGGACTTCCATTCTTCGGTTGCAGACTCCATGAAATCTGATCCAGCTTCATCCACATAGTCATCATCGCTATCATCTGGATCCGAGTCGGTGTCGTCGATGATGATGTAGTCTTCCGGGAGAATCTCCTTGGGTTCTTCGTCTTCTTCTATTGGTGTAGGGCCTCCCATAAATATTCTGATCTTCATTGTTAGGTCGGCATTCTTATCCACTAGTACTTCGATTTCCTCTTCATAATGTTCACGTGTAGCCTTGAGTTCTTCCTCCAGTTCCTTGATTCTTGTCCTCGCCTTCTTCAGATCCATCATGTCGGCGCACATCTGGTTCTCCTGACGTCGAATGTGCTGGTTTAACTCCTGGATAAAAGCTACAATTGACCTATCCTTCTTGGTGCTGATCATCTCCCAGTGCTCATCTCGGCGCCCACAAATCTGGTAGATAGTATCTCAAAGGAAAACTCTATGGGCTGAGTGACTGGCATGAATGTCCTTCCTGGAACTTGAACTTCAATCATCAAGCGTTCTTCTTCAGGTAAAGTGGCGTTGTAGGTTCCGGTGAAGCTTGGTACTCCTATGTTCAAATATCTAGTGACTTCCTTCAAATGACGTCCAAAGGGTGTATCTTCATCCGGTTGTGTGAACTTGTTCCTTGCATCTGCCATCCTAAAAGAGTAGAAAAGATGAGGAGTCAGAATGAGAAGAGTGAGTGGTGATCTAGGCCTTTAGCTTAGTGGTCCTGTCCTACAGTCAGCGTGTGCTCTGATACCATCTTGTAGCGACCAGACCTCAAGAGGTCCAATCTCTATGCTCCAGTGTCATCCCTGGATCAGTAATGCTGACACCACATAGTATTTGAAGGATTTATAACAGAGTAGCAATCACATACTTAATACATCGAGTGTCTCAAAAGAGAACTTATTATAATAAATATGGCTTAAGGCCATCTAATAACGATAACAACGGAAGCTTGGAAGATAAGTGAGTCCATCAACTCCAACGGCATCACTGAGTATAGAACCACGACCTAAAAGCACCTTACTCGTCGTCTGAAAAGTCTGCAACATGAACGTTGCAGCCCGAAACGGGTCAGCACATGGAATATGCTCGCAATGTAACACATAGAGAGTAATGAATGAATAAGACTATACTACATGCATATTTGGCTGGTGAAAAGCTCTATGGTTACAGTTTTGCGTAACGCCAATTTTTCCCTACTGCAAAGGAATAAATTTTATTTAACTATCATGGTAGTTGTTAAACATTGAGAATGGTTGACAGCATTCTCAATCCCAATTAAGCATCATCATTCAAAACCCAACAAAATTAATTAGAGTAATATGATGAGATTCACATGATAATCCAAGTACTAGATACTCAAGATGTCCATAACCGGGGACACGGCTAACCATGATTAGTTTATACACTCTGCAGAGGTTTGCGCACTTTTCCCCACAAGACTCGATCTCCTCCGTTGGGATTCTCGCACTACACGGTGTTTGAGAAACGGATGACCGAGACATAGTCTTTCAGAAGCGCTAACACCTTACGATCGGGTAGACCGTTACACCTACTTTCCCCTACATCTGCTAGTCTACCACTATAAGAGTTCGCACAACTTAGTCAACTATGCTAGAGCCCATAGTAGCTTGTGGCTGCACACGAAAGTTTCTAGCATGAATAATCTCATGATCCCTTTGGGCCTGGGTGGCGGTCCATAAAGAAAAACAGGCAATCGCTGGAATACCCAGGTGTCTTAATCCACCCAGATGTGTATTTAAGTTGCCACCTTAGATAAACCATTAATTTAACAATCTCACATCTGTCATGGATTTCACTCACCCAATCCACGTCTACTAGCATAGCATGGCATGATAAGCAAATGTAGAAATAACTCCCAAAGGTTTGATAATGAACAGGTAATAGGTACTACCTCAACTACTTCCCAAACCCACAATTTAATTAGATCCTAATCATGCAATGTGTGAGGATTGATCTAATGCAATAAAAACTGGGTAGTAGGAAGTATGATCAAAGTGTTACTTGCCTTGCTGACGATCCGGGAAACCTAGCGATTCGAAGTAGCAAGCGGCGCACTCCGGGTACTCTATCGCAAATAAACAAGCATACAATAAGTATTCGACTAATGCACAGGTAAAACTCGAATAAGAGATCTAACCAGATAGTTCAGCTTAAGAACTCCGGTTAGCAAAAAGAACCAAATCGAACGAAACCACGAAAGACAAATGGCAAAAGAAACATGCTTCGTTTACTATTCTGGATCTAGAGCAATTTTTGCAAAGGTAAAAACTTGTTTGAGTTGGTTAACCGGAAAAAGGGTTTTGAGACGAAACTCCAGGCGCTTGAATCGCCTGATTCCGATAAACGAGTGAAAAGTTATACTAGAACGAAAATCGGATCGGGAATCACGATCAGGAAAATTGCGGATTTAATCCGAGAAAAAGAAAAACGACAAACAGATTAACGAACGAATGTTCGTTATCTGGATCTAAACGACGAACGCGTTCGTTAAAACGAACGAACGAGCGAACGCTCGCTAATTAAATAAACCAGAAAAACCGATCTATAAAAAAACGAATCTAAAAAAACCGAACGAAAAACCGACGGAAAACCGAATGGTTTTTCGAGAAAAACCAGCGGCGGGGCGGGGTCAACCTCCGGCGGGCGGGGCGGCGGGCGGCGGCTCCGGCGAGCGGCGAGGGGCGGCGGCGGCGCGGCTCCGGCGGGCGGTGCGGCGGCGGCGCGGGCGGCGGCGGCACGCTAGGGTTTGGGGGTGGCTCAGCTGGGCTTCCCCGGCTTATAAGGCCGGCCGGGCCAGGTGTCCGGGTCGGACACGGCCTGATAGGTCGGTTTGCGTTTTTTTAAATAGTTACGCTCAGAAAAAAACAAAAGGAATACTAAACGGACTTCAAAATCCTAAAATAATTTTTCCCCGGCTTCTAAAATCAAGCCGCACAGGATGAACATTTATTTGGGGCCTAAATGAAATTTCGAAAAACACACATTTTTCCTAAATTCAAATAAAATAGCAAATAAAACTCAAATAAAATCTTATTTGATTTTTTTATTAAATCCTTAATATTTCTTTATTTTGGGAAAGTCATTTTATTCCCTTTCTCATATTTTAGTAATTGAAATAATTGAAGATAAAATAAATAAAATCAAATGATCCTATTTTCAAATTGAGAGAACTCAAATATGAAAATAACGAAATCTCCAACTCTCTCCGAGGGTCCTTGAGTTGCGTAGAATTTCTAGGATCAACCAAAATGCAATAAAATATGATATGCAATGATGATCTAGTGTATAACATTCCAAATTAAAATTTTGGGATGTTACACATAGTGCCCTGTCTTCCCGCACTTAAAGCAAGTAACTTGACTTAGGTCTCTTTTGGCGGGTGTGGCTGGGTTGGAGCGGTTCTGATTGTTGTTAGCTCTGTTCCCATTTCCATTCTTAGCACCATTGTGATTATGCGATCCTCCTGCAGTGTGGTTGTGACCTCCATGGTTATGAACAAGTCCTCTCGAGTTCGGGGTTAGGTGAGGCTTCTGCTGAGCTCCTGAGTTATACTTCCCTTGTCTGTACTTCCTCTTACGGCTCCCAATCTGCTGCTGCTTCCCTTCAATCATAAGAGCCTTATCTACTACCTCCTGGTAGTTGTTGAAGGTTGCTACCATCAACTGCATGCTCATCTCATCATTTAGCCCTTCTGTCGTGGAATTGTCACGGCAGATGTCCTTAGTGTCAGGACTTAGTCGCGAGGCCAACGCATCTATGTGGTAGCTTGAGAGGGGTTGAGCTGGACGAGAGACGCGATGTTTTACCCAGGTTCGGCCCCTCATGGTGGAGGTAAAAGCCTACATCCTGCTTCATTGATATTGATGATCATGATCACGGTTATAAGAGTGCTCTATCTCGAGAGCTGTTGTCTAAACCTAACTTATCCAACTTGCGGAACTTGTGAATCTTTTTCCTTTTGGGGAGCCCTGCCCCTCCTTATATATGTTGGAGGGGCGGGTTACATGTAGAGTCCTATTAGGATTAGGACTAGTCTATCTCTAATACAAACCAGATACAAGTCCAGGTCTTAACTCCTTGTAAGATAAATGTTCCTCATGCCTTTCCTCTTAAACCGGCCCACCATTGACATAAACCGGCCTTCTGGGCCTTGGGCCTTGTCATTCATCTGACCCGTCTGCCGGGTCACAAGTGTGTCATAACGTTCCGGCGGGTTGCTTGTAAACCGCCAGGTCAGGGCAGGTCGCCAGTGAATCGCCAAGTGTAAACCGGGTCTCAAGTAAACCGCCAAGTCCAGCCGGGTCACCAATGAGTCTTCAGGCTCGTGAATCGTCATACCAGTGAACCGCCAAACACGTAAATCGCCAATCCTCTGGCGGTTTACCAATGAAACGCCTAGTCCGGCCGGGTTATACTTCCGGCCGGTTTACGCCGCGGGGTATATCCCCGACATTAGCCCCCAAGTTTAGCTTGGATTTATCCATGGTAAACTTATGTTGCAAAATAAACACAAGAACAAATTTGACAGGTTATGCTCCGGGTTAAGAATTCTTGTAAACCGGTACCTGATGATCCTTAAGTCCTTGTCATTTCCTTCTTCTAGAAAATCTAGGTTAACAAACCAGCTTCATACTCAATTTGTTGACATTGGTTTTTCATAGAGAAACATTGTGAAGAATAATCCACTTGAGTCGGCTTCCAAAGCGTCGGTTTAAGAAATATGGGTCTTGAAATACTTATCTGATATTCAGCCAGTTTGAAGATGTAAAACTTGCAGGTTTAATATTACCAAACTGGTGGTTTATAAATATTGATGGCACCGGGTCATAATTGTTGTCGACACCGGGTCATGTAATTGATCTTTCTGATTTGCTCAAAACTGATAAAATGAAGATGTTCCTCCTTTATATGCATAATACCTGTGGCCCCCAAGTCTTAGGAGGAGAACATAGTGATAACTTAAGACTTGCTCCAATAAGTGTTTCAACCTTGAAGAAATCTGGTTTGTTCATCATATAAACTGAATACTCCATATATGTAGCCCCCAAGTGCCGGGTTGTCATGCTTGCAGCAACCTGGGACTTGTAATTGCTTATAAAAACTTCAATCAGTGTAACCCCCAAGGGCCGGGTCATTACGCAATAATGAGCAGGAACTTTGTAAATATAATTATGTAGATTTTAGCAGTGATGTGTAGCCCCCAAGGGCCGGCTCATTATAATATGATGAGTCGGGTCTTCAATAAGACTAGTAAAAAATGACTTTGCATTAGCCCCCAAGTGTCATGATGCATGCTTGCAATGACATGAGACTTGCATGTAATCTTGATTTGAATAATGTAGCCCCCAAGTGCCGGGTTGTAAGCCTGCAGCAACTCGGGACTATTCTTTCCATTGTAGAATAAATCATATCCTTTGATAAAATAATAGACATTGCGCTAAAGCGACTTTGAAAACTCCAATCATACTACTGGTTATTGATAACCATAATAAAAATCCAGCCATGTTGGCTATTTGAATAATATACCCAATGATTTATAAGCGCATAATTCCAATGGCACAATCCAAATATATACTGGCGACTTATAGTCCAAAGCCAGGCCGGTTCAATAAACACCGGTGATTTGTAATTATGGTTTATTCAACCTGTTTTTGCATACAACAAGTTTAAAGTGCCCTGGCGGTTTACCGTCGGGCGGGTCATAACGCCCAACATATAACCCGGGTTTATAACCAAGGCTGTACTTAAGAATAATCAAATATGAAATAGATCATACATGTGGCATTGAATCACATCGTTGGTTTACCAACTTTTTGTAATAGGGGTAATAACCCAGATTTTGAGTACTGATAACTCCTTCCATATTGTGTCGGTTTATGATAAAACCGTACCAGGTTGTGATAAACACCGGTTTAACCATATATAATACTGGCGACTCGTAGTCAAACCAGACCGGGCTGATAGTCTCCGGATTATAACTTGATCGTGTACTGATAACTTGTAGATGAAAGCCGAGCCGGGTTGATAATCACCGGTTTACTCCATAATAGGATGGTAACAGAAAATCAAACCGGGCAGATAGCCTCTGGATTAAGATTTGACCGTGTTCCGTCAATTTATAATTTGACAGTCGAACCGGTTTAAGAATTGTCAGTTTAAAAACGCAACAAAAGAAATATTTATCAAAACAAAATTTCAAGATAAAACCATCTGCAAAAAGAGGCTATTGAGCCGATCAAATGGCGTTACCATGGTCGGACACGACCAAGCCCCTGATAGGCGTAGCTATGGTTCAAGTCAGCCAGGTCCCCAAATGAAACAATGGCATTATGCCGATCAAAAGGCGTGGCAATGGTTCGGGTTCGACCAAGCCCCCAAGTGATTATGTGGCCTTAGGCCGATCAAGAGGCGTGACTATGGTTCAGACGTGACCACAAGTCCCCAAGTGATGCATTTGGCATTACACCGATCAAGAGGTGTAGCAATGGTTTGGGTTCGACCAAAGCCCCCAAGTGATGCTGTGGCACTAGGCCGATCAAGAGGCGTGACTATGGTTCAGACGTGACCACAAGTCCCCAAGTGATGCTGTGGCTTTACGCCTATCAAAAGGTGTTGCTATAGTTCGGACACGACCAAGCCCCCAAGTGATACTGTGGCATTGCGCCGATCTAGAGGTGTAGCTATGGTTCGGATACGACCAAGCCCCCAAGTGATCAATAATATGATAGGCCAATAAGGCGGGATACCCATGTTTGAACCGCACATCATGGCAGTAAGTCCTCTTCGGCAACTTTTTTGCAAGAGATAAATTCTTCTTGAACCGGGATTTTGAACCGGATATTGAGAGCATCAAAGCTTTGTGGGAGACATCTTTCCCTTGAACCGGATTTTAAACCGGAATCTTCATTTTCAACCGGAAAATTTTCTGACGGCCTTTAAACTCGAACTTGCGAGAAGTTAATTCCTTTTTGAACCGGACATTGTTAAACCGGATTCGAGCGCTTCAGAGCTTTGTGGGAGAACAGATTTCCCTTGAACCGGACTGTAAACCGGATATTTGAGAGCTTCAGTCAGACTGACTTCCCTTGAGCCGGATTTTAAACCGGAATCCTTTCTGATGACCCAGATCTTCTTCATTGAGCCGGGATTTTGTAACTGTCATATACTTTCTAAACCGGAAATTTTCTGATGGCCTTTAAATTTTCATCAATATAACAGTAGCCTCCAGGACTGGGTTATCTTTTCCTCCATCGTCCTGGGGTTCTTAAACCGGCTGAAACTGGCAAGATTTGCTGAGTCATGTCATCGTAGCCCCCGAGTCTCAAAGGTGACTCGAGGAGTTGGCTTGACACTCCCCATATTTGACCGTGATATAAACCGCATAACTTGTATATCATTGGCGCTGATAGCACGGTGTGAATCCATAGAAGGTTGAGGTGACTGCGGCGGGTTATAAATGATCACGTATGAGCCATGTCAGCAACTCGGCCAATGGTTCCTTCCAACTTGCGATTTGAAGTTAACCAAACTGTAGTGGCGGCGACTTGTGCACCTACCCATTGAACCATCCAGTGCAGACGGCAGCTGATAATATATGATAATTTACCTCCAATTTATTGGAAGAAAACCGGGCTTCCCAAGTAGTGACTTGCTCATGGTCAATAAACAGTTCATCCATACAAGTGCGGCCCGGTATGTTGATGTAGACCAGACCGCGAGAGACGTACGACAAAGACGACCGCAGCATCAGAGGCGGCTCAGACAGATAAGTCGGCCGCGGCATTGTATGTCGGTGCGAACGGGAGAATCGGCCGCAGCGTTGTAAACCGGCGCGCACGCGTGAACCGGCCGCGAGAGCGGACGGGTGAGTCGTTCGTGGAGTTGTAAGCTGGTGCAGACGCGTGAGTCAATCACAGGCGCAGTCCCGGCTAATTGATGTAGACCGGGCTGTACGGGCGGCAGCTTGTACGTGTCCATTCACCGTGTAATGTGGCACAGACGACCACCGGGCAGGACGTTGCCAGCGCGTACTCCGTACCCATGGTATAAACCATGTTTTATAATGAATAATTGTCCTGCGTATCATAATATCCGGTCCAAAGTAATTGTTCCCCTTATAAAAACAATATATACCAAGAAACTAGATTTAGATGGATATCACCTGATGTTTTTTGTTCGGACAACGGATGATCTGTTCGTCGCGACAGAGGCGGTTTAGGCTGGTCGGCGACTCAATATGGTCCCGGCGGTTCAAGCAGAAACCCTCCGGGTTATTTTCCAGGTCTTTAAACACCCGGCACGGGCGGTGCAGATGTATACGTTACCTCCGACGCCGGTGCACGAGAACCGGATCATACCTTGGCCATGAGTCCGTTGACCTGTGTATAGCATAGCATACCGTGAAAAAAGCTTTGGATGATACTTAATTATACCAATAAAAGTTTAGAAAAATAGCACCTGATTTGTTCGTATGGCAGATGATCCATATATAAATTTGGGAGTGAAGCGCGGCAGAAGAGGCAGGCAAACCGGCAGGCGTAGCGGTGAAACGCCGTGGTGAGGTCAGCGGAATCGCAGCCAGCCCGTGACTTCGGCGACTTGGAGCAGAGGACGGCTTCAGGTCGTAGCTACTCCTCCCTTTTTCATCTTTTTTTTCACAAAGGCTGTCACATGTCCTCATTAGTTCTGACATTTATCTGGAGGTACGTTGCTGACGATCCTTTGATATCACATCCTTGTGAGACTTTGGGCCCTGTGCTAATTCATTTGATGAATAGTACTAGTACTAGACCTCCCGTACTAGTAATAGTCCTTTCCTTATTCTCCTTTTCTTTCAGCCTTTGACTTCTGCAGATTGCCGCTGCATGTGCGTGCACCATCAAATGGGGCTAGCGGGCACATGCCTCGAACATGTTTTTGTCAGGGTGCCTTGGGCGTCTGCTGCTGTAGTTTATTTTTTGTCGTAGGCGATAGCAATAATAGCAGATTCGTTACCGCCGCTCATTACTTTTAGATGTCGCTGTCTATACCCAGATACTTGGTCATCGCTGATATAATTGCTAGTATTATCTAGATCAAAGCCTCCTGATCGCTGTCAAATCAATCGGTTTAGACCAATCGCTCGCGACAAAACGCCCGTCCCTTTTTTATCAATCCGGTATGCATCGTCCAGCTTGAATACTCAATACGGGCATGGGACCGAATCCAACTCCAATACAGCTCGGTGTTACTGCTTTTGCTTAGCGGTAGCTGAAAAATCTTGTTTTACCTTAGCGAAACTTGCAACCAGGCGGTTTAGACGGATCTTGCTCCCTTCTGCCGTATTACCAGCCCTGGTTATCCCGTATGATTGCCTCAAGACGGCTCTTCTTCATCCGGCCAAAAGCGAACTCCTCGAACCCTAGATAAAATCCCTTCAAAAACTTAACACCACCGTGTGCAGGCCCCACGGTGGGCGCTAACTGTCGTGGAATTGTCACGGCAGATGTCCTTAGTGTCAGGACTTAGTCGCGAGGCCAACGCATCTATGTGGTAGCTTGAGAGGGGTTGAGCGGGACGAGAGACGCGATGTTTTACCCAGGTTCGGCGCCTCACGGTGGAGGTAAAATCCTACATCCTGCTTAATTGATATTGATGATCATGATCACGGTTACAAGAGTGCTCTATCTCGAGAGCTATTGTCTAAACCTAACTTATCCAACTTGCGGAACTTGTGAATCTTTTTCCTTTTGGGGAGCCTTGCCCCTCCTTATATATGTTGGAGGGGCGGGTTACATGTAGAGTCCTATTAGGATTAGGACTAGTCTATCTCTAATACAAACCGGATACAAGTCCAGGTCTTAACTCCTTGTAAGATAAATGTTCCTCATGCCTTTCCTCTTAAACCGGCCCACCATTGACATAAACCGTCCTTCTGGGCCTTGGGCCTTGTCATTCATCTGACCCGTCCGCCGGGTCACAAGTGTGTCATAATGTTCCGGCGGGTTGCTTGTAAACCGCCAGGTCAGGGCAGGTCGCCAGTGAATCGCCAAGTGTAAACCGGGTCTCAAGTAAACCGCCAAGTCCAGCCGGGTCACCAATGAGTCTTCAGGCTCGTGAATCGTCATACCAGTGAACCGCCAGACACGTAAATCGCCAATCCTCTAGCGGTTTACCAATGAAACACCTAGTCCGACCGGGTTATACTTCCAGCCGGTTTACGCCGCGGGGTATATCCCCGACACCTTCCATAAACTTCTCCTGCTTCGCGGCATCTGTGGCCACATCACCAGGGGCATAGCGAGATAACTTGCTAAACTCATCCACGTACTGAGCTACAGTACGGTTCCCCTGGCGTAAGTTGCGGAACTCCCGCTTCTTCATCTGCATGGCTCCAGTTGATACATGGGTTGTGCGGAAATCTTGTTGAAACTGGTCCCAAGTGACACTGGCTACAGGAAAAGTGGCCGTGTAATTCTCCCACCATGAGGCTGTCAGTCCATCCAACTGGTGTGCGGCAAAGCGCACCTTCTCAGCATCTGTGCAACCTGCGGTGGTCAACTCCCTTCCAATACGGCGTAGCCAATCATCAGCAACTATAGGCTCGGTGCTACTGGAAAACATCGGCGGCTGTAACCTCAGAAAATGGGCTAGGTTGTCAACCGGTGGTGGTGGTGGTGGATTGTTGTTGTTGTTGTTGCCTTGGTTCTGAACTAACAACTGCATCAGGGTATTCTGCTGCTGGATCAACTGAGTGAGCTCCGGCAGGAAAGCAAAACCGGTGTCACGTCTCGGAGGCACCTGATGGGTTTAGATGGAAGAGATCAGAATAGAAAAGGGGTCTAATGAGAAAGCACTAGCCATATGTGCATGAGACAAACACAATCATTTCACTCAATCAATCAAGCAAGGGCATACAAGCGGTCTAGAACTATCGCAAAAGTACTCAACTACTACTGATTACATGGGGGAATACTAATAATATATGGTGGTCATCTAGAAATTTTGATTGGTGGAAGACTCCATGATGTCCGCTCCAGCTTTGTCTTCAAAGTCATCCTCGCTAGGATCTGAATCGGTGTCGTCGATGATGATGTAGTCCTCGGGGCGAATCTCCTTGGGTTCTTCGTCTTCTTCTACTGGTGTGGGGTCTCCCATGAATACTCTGATCTTCTTAACTAGGTCGTCATTCTTCTCCAGTAGTGTCTTGATTTCCTCCTCATATCCTTCGCGTGTAAACTTGAGTTCTTCCTCCAGCTCGATGATCCTAGTCTTCGCCTTCTTAAAGTCCATCATGTCCGCGCACATCTGGTCCTCCTGACGTCGAATGTGTTGGTTTAACTCCTGGATGAAAGCTGCAATGGATCAATCCTTCTTAGTGTTGATCACTTCCCATTGCTCGTCTCGGCGCCCACATATTTGGTAGATAGTGTCCTTGAGATCCATGTGATACACTTCCCCAATGCGTCCCATGGTGATGTGAGCTGCCATACTCTTTCCTAAACTCCAGGTTGGTGTGTCGAAGGAAAATTCTATGGGTTTAGAGGTTGGCGAGAACATCCTTCCTGGAACTTGTACTTGAATCATCCAGCGCTCTTTTTCTGGTAGGGTAGCGTTGTACGTCCCGGTGAAGCTTGGTATTCCAATGTTCAAGTACCTAGTGACTTCCTTCAAGTGACGTCCAAAAGGTGTGTCCTCATCCGGTTGTGCAAACTTGTTCTTCATCTCCGTCATCCTAAAGAGTAGAAAATGGAGAGGAGTCAGAAATGAGTAGAGAAGAGTGACCTATGGTTTATCTTAGTGGTCGTGTCCTACACTCAGCGTGTGCTCTGATACCATCTTGTAGCGACCCGACCTCAGATGGTCAAGTCTCTGTGCTTTAGTGTCATCCCTAGATCGGTAATGCTGACACACACAGTACTCGAAGGATTTATAACAGATTAGCAATCACACACTCATTACATCGAGAAGTCTCAAGAGAGAACTTATTACAATAATATGGCTTAAGGCCGTCTAATGCGATAACAGCGGAAGGCCTGGAAGATAAAGTGAGTCCATCAACTCCAATGGCATAGCTGAGCTGTACGGCAACGACCTAACGAACCTTACTCCTCGTCTAAAAAGTCTGCAACATAATACGTTGCAGCCCGAAAATGGGTCAACACATGGAATATGCTGGCAAAGTAACACAGTAGAGCAAGAACAGAATAATGCTATCACTACATGCATATTTGGCTGGTGGAAAGCTCTATGTTTATAGTTTTGCGTAAAGCCAATTTTTTCCTACAACAAAGGAATAGATTTTAATTTAACTATCATGGTGGTTGAACAATATTGAGAAGGTAACCCCAACTAAATCCCAAATTAAAGTAGTTAACAACCCAACAATATTAATTAAAAGTGATGAGATACATGTGATAACCCAAGTACTAGATACTCAAATTTGTCCATAACCGGGGACACGGCTAACCATGATTAGATTGTACACTCTGCAGGGGTTTGCACACTTCTCCCCACAAGACCCGATCGCCTCCGTTGGATTTCTCGCACTACATGGTGTTTGAGAAACAGATGACCGAGACACAGTCTTTCACAAACATTAACTCTTTACTCCGGGTAGACCATACCAAACCTACAAAACCCACTAGCTGCTGATCTACCTCTTCAAGAGCTTAACGTAACTTACTCAACTATGCTAGAGCCCATAATAGCTTGTGGCTGCACACGGAAGTTTATAGCATGAATCATCCCAGTTCCCTTTGAGCCTGGGTGGCGGTCCATAGGAAGATCACACGGGTACCCCGGGATTTCCAAAAAAAATAGACAACACTGGGTTCCCCAGGTGCCTTAATCCACCCAGATGTTAATTTAAGTTGCCACCTTAAGTTGAACCATTAATTAACAATCTCACATCTGTCATGGATTTCACTCAAACCCAAACATCGTCTACGAGCATAGCATAGCATAGCAATATAAACAACGCGTAGAAGTAACTCCCAAGGGTTTGATAGTAACAGGGCAATAGGTTCTACCTCAACAACTACTTCCCAACCCACAAGTTAATGACATCCTAATCATGCAATGTTTGAGGATTGGAACTAATGCATAAAAACTGGGTATGAAAAGAGTATGATCAATGTGTTACTTGCCTTGCTGACGATCCGCGAAACATAGAGACTCGTAGTAACACGCTTCGCACTCCGGGTGTTCTATCGCAAACAAACAATAACATACGTAAGCGACAAGCAAAAAAATTCACAAGCAAAACTCAAATAAGAGAGGTTGACCAGAAAGTTCAACTTAAGAACTCCGGTACGCAAAAAGAATCAAATCGAATGGAGCAACGAAACTCAAACGGCGAAAGAAACAAGATCCGTTTACTAATCTAGACATAGGTCAAATTTTACAGTAGCAAAAACTTGTGCAAGTTGGTTAAACAGAAAGAGGGTCTCGAGACGAAGATCTAGGCACTTGAATCGTCTGATTCCGACTAACGAGCGAAAAGATAAACAGAAACTAAGATCAGATCAGAAATCGCGATCGAAAATAATCGCAGATTAATCCAATAAAAAGAAAACTGACGAACAGACTAACAAACAAGCGTTCGTTAACTGTAACTAACGGGCGAAAACCATTCGTTAAAATGAACGTACGGACAAACGTCCGCTAATTAGAAGAACCGAGAAAACCCGGCGAACCGATCTAAAAAAACGAACTAGGGTTTTCTAAAAAAACGAACAGTTTTTTAAAAAAACCGGCGGCTCGGAATCCGGTGCGGTACCTCCGGCGAGGGGCTCCGGTGAGGCGGGGTTGGGCGGCGGGGCGGCGGGGCTCAGCGGCGGCTGCGGGCGGCGGCTTGAGCGGCGCAGCGCGGCAGGCGGCGGGGCTGCGGCTACGGGCGGCGCGGGTGGTGTGGTGGTGGGGGGCTTGGCGGCGGCTTTAAAGGAGGGGGCGACTTGGAGTAGGGGGCAAGGCCCGACGGCAGAGGAGTCTGGCTCGGACTCCTCGTCCGAGTCGGCGGCGGCGGCGACTTGGGCCGGCGGCCCGGCTGGGTTTCGGCCCAGTCGGCTGGAGAGACTTTTTTTTAACAATTTCGCCGACAGAAATAAAATCCTAGAAAATAAAATAAAAATCTAAAAATGCCAAAACAAATTTTCACCGTCATAATAAAATATTTAGAACAAGATGAACATTTTCTTGGCCCTAAAATGCAATTTTGAAAAACATGCAATTTTTCTAATTGCAAAAAAAATCCAAATAAAATCAAATAAATGATTTTAATATTTTTCCTCCAATATTTCAATTATTTTGGAGAAGTCATATTATCTCCTCTCATTTATTTTAAAATGAAATATTTTTCGGAGAGAAAAAATATTAAAATCAAAAATCCTCGTTTCATTATTTGATAAAAATCAAATATGAAAACCGGGAAATCCCCAACTTTCTCCGAGGGTCCTTGAGTTGCTTAGGATTTCAAGGATTGCGGAACGAAGATGCAATAAAATATGATATGCATGAATGACCTATGTATAACATTCCAAATTGAAAATTTGGGATGTTACAATGGATGCCCCCTCCGGCGGAGCTCCGGAACAGGCCCCAAGATGGGATCTCGTGGATACAGAAGGTTGCGGCGGTGGAATTAGGGTTTTGGCTCCGTATCTGATCGTTTGGGGGTACGTATGTATATATAGGAGGAAGGAGTACGTCAGTGGAGCAACAGGGGGCACACGAGGGTGGAGGGCGCTGTGGGGGGAGGCGCGCCCCCTACCTTGTGGCCTCCCTGTTGGTTGCTTGACGTAGGGTCCAAGTCTCCTGGGTCTTGTTCGTTCCAAAAATCACGTTCCCGAATGTTTCATTCCGTTTGGACTCTGTTTGATATTCCTTTTATACGAACCCTAAAATAGGCAAAAAACAACAATTCTGGGCTGGGCCTCCGGTTAATAGGTTAGTCCCAAAAATAATACAAAAGTGGATAATAAAGCCCAATAATGTCCAAAACAATAGATAATATAGCATGGAGTAATCAAAAATTATAGATACGTTGGAGACGTATCAAGCATCCCCAAGCTTAATTCCTGTTCATCCTCGAGTAGGTAAATGATAAAAAGGATAATTTTTGATGTGAAGTGCTACTTGGCATAATATTAATGTAATTCTTATTAATTGTGGTATGAATATTCAGATCCGAAAGATTCAAGATAAAAGTTGATATTGACATAAAAATAATAATACTTCAAGCATACTAACTAAGCAATTATGTCTTCTCAAAATAACATGGCCAAAGAAAGTTCATCCCTACAAAATTATATAGTTTAGTCATGCTCCATTTTCATCACACAAGAATGCTCTCATCATGCACAACCCCGATGAGAAGCCAAGCAATTGTTTCATACTTTAGTAATCTCAAACCTATAAACTTTCACGCAATATATGAGTGCGAGCCATGGACATAGCACTATGGGTGGAATAGAATATGATGATGGGGGTTATGTGGAGAAGACAAAAAAAGGAGAAAGTCTCACATCAACGAGGCTAATCAATGGGCTATGGAGATGCCCATCGATTGATGTTAATGCAAGGAGTAGGGATTGTCATGCAACGGATGCACTAGAGCTATAAATGTATGAAAGCTCAACAAAAGAAACTAAGTGGGTGTGCATCCAACTTGCTTGCTCACGAAGACCTAGGGCACTTGAGGAGGCCCATTGTTGGAATATACAAGCCAAGTTCTATAATGAAAAATTCTCACTAGTATATGAAAGTGACAAAACAAAAGACTCTCTATCATGAAGATTATGGTGCTACTTTGAAGCACAAGTGTGACAAAGGATAGTAGCATTGTCCCTTCTTTCTTTTTCTCTCTTTTTTGGGCCTTCTCTTTTTTATGCCCTCTCTCTCTCTTTTTTATTTCCTCAC
This sequence comes from Triticum urartu, assembly GCF_003073215.2. NCBI lineage: Eukaryota > Viridiplantae > Streptophyta > Magnoliopsida > Poales > Poaceae > Triticum > Triticum urartu. Next base: position 457,397,023 of record NC_053026.1, on the reverse strand, counting down.
TTGGGACAATGCTCTAGAAAATGATAATCATCACACTTCTATTTATTTACAACTCAATGATTACAACTCGATGCTAGAACAAAAGATGACTCTATATGAATGCCTCCAGCGATGTACCGAGATATGCAATGAACCAAGAGTGACATGTATGAAAGAATTATGAATGGTGGCTTTGCCACAAATACTATGTCAACTACATGATCATGCTAAGAAATATGACAATGATGAATGTGTCATGATAAACGGAATGGTGGAAAGTTTCATGGCAATATATCTCCGAATGGCTACGGAAATGCCATAATAGGTAGGTATGGTGGCTGTTTTGAGGAAGATATAAGGAGGTTTATGTGTGAAAGAGCGTATCATATCACGGGGTTTGGATGCACCGGTGAAGTTTGCGCCAACTCTCAATGTGAGAAAGGGCAATGCACGGTACCGAAGAGGCTAGCAATGATGGAAGGGTGAGAGTGCGTATAATCCATGGGCTCAACATTAGTCATAAAGAACTCACATACTTATTGCCAAAATCTACAAGTCATCAAAAACCAAGCACTACGCGCATGCTCCTAGGGGGATAGATTGGTAGGAAAAGACCATCGCTCGTCCCCGACCGCCACTCATAAGGAAGACAATCAAAGAACACCTCATGTTTCAAATTTGTTACATAATGTTTACCATACGTGCATGCTACTGGACTTGCAAACTTCAACACAAGTATTTCTCAATTTCACAACTACTCAACTCGCACAACTTTAATATCACTACCTCCATATCTCAAAACAATCATCAAGCATCAAACTTCTCTTAGTATTCAAAACACTCATAAGAAAGTTTTTACTAATCTTGAATACCTAGCATATTAGGATTATTTAAGAAAATTACCATGATATTTAAGAATCTCAAAATAATCTAAGTGAAGCATGAGAGATCAATAGTTTCTATAAAACAAATCCACCACCGTGCTCTAAAAGATATAAGTGAAGTACTAGAGCAAAACTATATAACTCAAATGATATAAGCGAAGCACATAGAGTATTCTAACAAATTCCAAATCATGTATGGCTCTCTCAAATGGTCTGTACAGCAAGGATGATTGTGGTAAACTAAAAAGAAAAGACTCAAATCATACAAGACGCTCCAAGCAAAACACATATCATGTGGTGAATAAAAATATAGCTCCAAGTAAAGTTACCGATAGAAGTGGACGAAAGAGGGGATGTCTTCCGGGGCATCCCCAAGCTTTGGCTTTTAGGTGTCCTTAGATTATCTTGGGCGTGCCATGGGCATCCCCAAGCTTAGGCTCTTGCCGCTCCTTGTTCCATAATCCATCAAATCTTTACCCAAAACTTGAAAACTTCACAACACAAAACTTAAAGTAGGAAATCTCGTGAGCTCCGTTAGCGAAAGAAAACAAAAGACCACTTAAAGGTACTGTAATTAACTCATTATTTATTTATATTGGTGTTAAACCTACTGTATTACAACTTCTCTATGGTTTATAAACTATTTTACTAGCCATAGATTCATCAAAATAAGCAAACAACACACGAAAAACAGAATCTGTGAAAAACAGAACAGTCTGTAGTAATCTGTAGCTAGCGCAAGATCTGGAACCCCAAAAATTATAAAATAAATTTCTGGACGTGAGGAATTTATCTATTAATCATCTTCAGAAATAATTAACTAAATAGCACTTTCCAAATAAAAATGGCAGCAGTTCTCGTGAGCGCTAAAGTTTCTGTTTTTTACAGCAAGATATCAAGACTTTCCCCAAGTCTTCCCAATGGTTCTACTTGGCACAAACACTAATTAAACACAAAAAACACAACCAAAACAGAGGCTAGATAAACTATTTATTACTAAACCGGAGCAAAAAGCAAGGAATAAAAATAAAATTGGTTTTCCTCCCAACAAGCGCTATCGTTTAATGCCCCTAGCTAGGCATAAAAAGCAAGGATAGATCTAGGTATTGCCATCTTTGGTAGGCAATCCATAAGTGGCTCTCATAATAGATTCATAAGGTAATTTAATTTTATTTCTAGGAAAGTGTTCCATGCCTTTCCTTAATGGAAATTGGAATCTAATATTTCCTTCCTTCATATCAATAATTGCACCAATCGTTCTAAGGAAAGGTCTACCAAGAATAATAGGACACGAAGGATTGCAATCTATGTCAAGAACGATAAAATCTACGGGCACATAATTCCTATTTGCGACAATAAGAACATCATTAATTCTTCCCATTGGTTTCTTAATAGTGGAATCCGCAAGGTGCAAGTTTAAAGAGCAATCATCAAAATCACGGAAACCTAACAAATCACACAAAGTCTTTGGAATCGTGGAAACACTAGCACCCAAATCACACAAAGCATAGCATTCATGATCTTTAATCTTAATTTTAATAGTTGGTTCCCACTCATCATAAAGTTTTCTAGGGATAGAAACTTCCAACTCAAGTTTTTCTTCATAAGATTGCATCAAGGCATCAACGATATGTTTAGTAAACGCTTTGTTTTGACTAGAAGCATGAGGAGAATTTAGCACGGATTGCAACAAGGAAATACAATCAATCAAAGAACAATTTTCATAATTAAATTCCTTGAAATCCAAAATAGTGGGTTTAGCAACATCTTGGGTTTTAATTTCTTCAATCCCACTTTCATCAAATTTAGCATCAAGATCTAAAAACTCCGAATTTTTGGAACACCTTCTAGGTAAAGGTGGATCATATTCAGTCCCATCATTAGCAAGATTCATATTGCAAAACAAAGATTTAATAGGGGACACATCAATAACTTTTAGATCTTCATCTTTATTTTCATAAAAATCAGTTTTAGCGGCCATCCTATTAACTAAGGTAGCCTGCTTATCCGAAATTTCAGCAGTCAATTTCTCAAGACGAGCAATTTGGGATCTTAAACCATCAAATTCTTTAGACATATCATTGAGCTATTTATTCATAAAACTCATAAAACTTTTCTGTTCCTTAAGCTCGTTTCTGAATAAATTAATATGCTCAAATTGCAAAACCATAAAACTTGTGACATTGCTTTCGATCTCTTCTAACCTTTTAAGGTGAAGATCACCAAATCTAGGTAGAGCCGTCGTGACAAGCAAGCAATCCAACACACAAGCAAACAAAAAGCAAGCGGGCAAAAAGAGGCAAATAGAGAAATAGAGGGAGGAGAGAGAGAGAGAGACAGGGCGAATAAAACGGCAAGGGTGAAGTGGGGGAGAGGAAAACGAGAGCCAAATGGCAAATAATGTAATGAGGAAGATAAGGGTTGTGATGGGTACTTGGTATGTTGACTTTTGCATAGACTCCCCGGCAACGGCGCCAGAAATCTTCTTGCTACATCTTGAGCACTGCGTTGGATTGCCTTGAAGAGGAAAGAATGATGCAGCAAAGTAGCGTAAGTATTTCCCTTAGTTTTTAAGAAGCAAGGTATCAATCCAGTAGGAGGCTACGCGTGAGTCCCTCGTACCTGCACAAAACAAATAACTCCTCGCAACCAACGCGATAAGGGGTTGTCAATCCCTTCACGGTCACTTACGAGAGTGACATCTGATAGATATGATAGAATGATATTTTTGGTATTTTTGTGATAAAGATGCAAAGTAAAATAAAAGCAAAGGAAATAACTAACTATTGGAAGATTAATATGATGAAGATAGACCCGGGGGCCATAGGTTTCACTAGTGGCTTCTCTCAAGAGCATAAGTATTTTACCGTGGGTGAACGAATTACTGTTGAGCAATTGACAGAATTGAGCACAGTTATGACAATATCTAGGTATGATCATGTATATAGGCATCACGTCCGAGACAAGTAGACCGACTCCTGCCTGGATCTACTACTATTACTCCACTCATCGACCGCTATCCAGCATGCATCTAGAGTATTAAGTTCATGAAAACAGAGTAACGCCTTAAGCAAGATGACATGATGTAGAGGGATAAATTCATGCAATATGATAAAAACCCCATCTTGTTATCCTCGATGGCAACAATACAATACGTGCCTTGCTGCCCCTACTGTCACTTGGAAAGGACACCGCAAGATTGAACCCAAAGCTAAGCACTTCTCCCATTGCAAGAAAGATCAATCTAGTAGGCCAAACCAAACTGATAATTCGAAGAGACTTGCAAAGATAACCAATCATACATAAAGGAATACAGAGAAGATTCAAATATTGTTCATGGATAATCTTGATCATAAACCCACAATTCATCAGTCTCAACAAACACACCGCAAAAAGAAGATTACATCGAATTGATCTCCACAAGAGAGGGGGAGAACATTGTATTGATATCCAAAAAGAGAGATGAAGCCATCTAGCTAATAACTATGGACCCGAAGGTCTGAGGTAAACTACTCACACTTCATCGGAGAGGCTATGCTGTTGATGTAGAAGCCCTCCGTGATGGATGCCCCTCCGGCAGAGCTCCGGAACAGGCCCCAAGATGGGATCTCGTGGATACAGAAGGTTGCGGCGGTGGAATTAGGGTTTTGGCTCCGTATCTGATCGTTTGGGGGTACGTAGGTATATATAGGAGGAATGAGTACGTCGGTGGAGCAACAGGGGGGCCACGAGGGTGGAGTGCGCGCCCCCTACCTCGTGGCCTCCCTGTTGGTTGCATGACGTAGGGTCCAAGTCTCCTGGGTCTTGTTCGTTCCAAAAATCACGTTCCCGAAGGTTTCATTCTGTTTGGACTCCGTTTGATATTCCTTTTCTTCGAAACCCTAAAATAGGCAAAAACAACAATTCTGGGCTGGGCCTCCGGTTAATAGGTTAGTCCCAAAAGTAATATAAAAGTGGATAATAAAGCCCAATAATGTCCAAAAGAGTAGATAATATAGCATGGAGCAATCAAAAATTATAGATACGTTGGAGACGTATCAGTAGGTAAATGATAAAAACAGAATTTTTGATGTGGAATGCTACCTAACATATTTATCCATGTAGTTCTCTTTATTGTGGCAAGAATATTCAGATCCATAAGATTCAAGACAAAAGTTTAATATTGACATAAAAATAATAATACTTTAAGCACACTAACAAAGCAATTATGTCTTCTCAAAATAACATGGCCAAAGAAAGCTATCCCTACAAAATCATATAGTCTGGCTATGCTCCATCTTCACCACACAACGTATTTAAATCATGCACAACCCCGATGACAAGCCAAGCAATTGTTTCATACTTTTGATGTTCTCAAACTTTTTCAATCTTCACGCAATACATGAGCGTGAGCCATGGACATAGCACTATATGTGGAATAGAAGGGTGGTTGTGGAGAAGACAAAAAGGGAGAAGATAGTCTCACATCAACTAGGCGTATCAACGGGCTATGGAGATGCCCATCAATAGATATCAATGTGAGTGAGTAGGGATTTCCATGCAACGGATGCACTAGAGCTATAAGTATATGAAAGCTCAACAAAAATAACTAAGTGGGTGTGCATCCAACTTGCTTGCTCACGAAGACCTAGGGCATTTTGAGGAAGCCCATCATTGGAATATACAAGCCAAGTTCTATAATGAAAATTTCCCACTAGTATATGAAAGTGACAACATAGGAGACTCTCTATCATGAAGATCATGGTGCTACTTTGAAGCACAAGTGTGGTAAAAGGATAGTAGCATTTCCCCTTCTCTCTTTTTCTCTCATTTTTTTGGGCCTTCTCTTTTTTATGGCCTCTTTTCTCTTTTTTTATTTGGGCTTCTTTGGACCCTTTTATTTTTTTCGTCCAGAGTCTCATCCCGACTTGTGGGGGAATCATAGTCTCCATCATCCTTTCATCACTAGGACAGTGCTCTAATAATGATGATCATCACACTTTTATTTACTTACAACTCAAGAATTACAACTCGATACTTAGAACAAAATATGACTCTATATGAATGCCTCCGGCGGTGTACCGAGATGTGCAATGACTCATGACTGACATGTATGAAAGAATTATGAATGGTGGCTTTGCCACAAATACAATGTCAACTACATGATCATGCAAATCAATCTGACAATGATGAAACGTGTCATAATAACGGAACGGTGGAAAGTTGCATGGCAATATATCTCGAAATGGCTATGGAAATGCCATAATAGGTAGGTATGGTGGCTGTTTTGAGGAAGGTATATGCACTACACCACACACCAGAATTCCCTACCGACGTGTATTGGGAAAAAGTCACTATTGCCAACCCATAGTCTGCTATTAAAATTTCTAACAGACTGTGAGTCGGGAAATCTATATATAGCGACCCGCTGTTGGTCGGGAATGCTATAGCATATATCATCCAATAGTCAGTCGAGAAATCTGTTATGGCCAATGGACCATTGGTCGTTAAATATCCCCGACCAATAGTCAGCCCAACCCGCGAAGTTTTTTTTCTCCAAATCACAGGCACGCCGCTCCTTTTGTTCCCCACGCACCAAACCCTAGCTCCTTTCGTTCCCCATGCACGCCGCTGGCCCAGAGATGCGACCTCACCCTTCCCTCCCATGGTTCCACTGCTCCCAACCCATAGCTGCCTCCCTCTCCCCTCCTCCCTCTATACTCTGTTCCATGGTACTAGATCTGAAGGGGGCAAGGTCTCTTTGCTCTCGGTGGTCCAGAGTGAGGTAGGCGGCCTCCGTTCCCTCCTCTTCCGATGACAGGTGCCTCCATCTCTCCGACCAGCCTTCTGTGACTAGGAGGTAGCCATCTATGGCGGCAACACAATTGGTAAGGTCTCTTTCTCACTCGTGTTGTCTCCCTCCACTCCCCCCTCCAGGCTATAGTGTGCAGATTTGAAACTCTAGTGTGCAGATTTATACTTTTCTAAAAAGTATTTTCATGAATTGGTTATATTCCTTCAGTTGTTCATCCCAACCCCTCTACATATCCGACCCACTCTTATGTAGTTTATTATTATATGAGAGGAAGGGGCATGGGACTGTTAGTTAATTACAATTGTATCTCTATGTTTTCAGCAAGAAAGAGAATGACATAGTTAAACATTCAGATTTAAGCAATATATGAATGAAACATTTGTTCTAAAGTCTAGTAACGAGATAAAATAGAAGTTCTTTTAATTTACTGAAACTAACTTTTACTTGAGTGATGTGCTAAGGTCAACCTCTATACATGCACATCCCTAAACTGAAAATACACTCATGGACCAATTTCTGATAGAACAAAATAGATATGATGCTTGCTTTGTGAGTGAGTACCATATTGCACAATAACTCTGAATAAAATGCTTGGTTAGAAATAAACTGAACTAAATTATTGACATCAGAGAACATACAATTATGAGTTTAATTTCTCAGTTACAGCAATAGTTGTACTGTATTTGTAATTATACATTTTTACCATGCCAATAAATATTTGGTTCGGAGCCCTTGATCATGACAACTATAAATCAGCAAACACATTACATATGTTCAGTAAAGCCTTTCAATATCTTTTCCATCGTTGTCACAAAATAAACACCTCAAGTAGTATGTTTGAGCATCCATTCCTGGTGGCGCATACTTTATGTGGTGATTACTTGGTATATATGTCTTGCTTACAAATCTTAACTAAAGATCCATTTGTAATGTGTAATTTTGTAGCTAAAATGGTCTAATTCTAAAACCTTGCAAGTGCTACATATGCATGAACATTGTTATTCAGAGTATTAGTTGCACTTTAGTACAGAAAATTTAGGTTTCGGGAAAAAAATTACAACCCTTTGAATTGAGAAATACCTTCAGGTTGCACAAAAAGTCCAAGTGATCATACTAATTGTTCAGACTTTCAATTGAGCATTGTAAAATTCTCACAAATATAAGAGTATATTATTCCTTGTGCTCTGAGAACAAGAACTTCAGCTTATTTAACCCTGGTATGAATAAATAGCTCCAAAATCACAATTAGCCTTTTCTTTTTCTTTATATGTTCAGGGCACTTGTGCACACGGATTCCTGCTTCTGCGTACTCGTCATCCCCACATGGCTGCCGTTTTCCCACGCCGACGTGGGCTTGTGCCGGCGCCACCATCACACATGTGCCAACAGTGGCGCTTTTTGTTCATACGCAAGCGGCCGGTGATGCCACCTCTCAGCTCTCTCTCATGGCTCCACCGCCCCAACCCAGACCAGCTAGATCTACGTGGGACAACGTCCCTTCGCTCTCAGTGGTCAGGTCCAAGGCAGCTAGCCTCTGCTTCCTCTGCTTCCGGTGATTAGGGGCTTGGTGGTAGGTGCCCCCATCTCTCCCCACTTTAGGAGAAGTTCAGATTCCAACTCCCACTGGTGGACCAGATCTTTTTTACTTTGTTGTAAGTTTAATCTCTTCCAAAAAGAAATTGTGCTGCTTTGGTTCATGGAAGCAGAAGTCCTTGAACTAGTAAAGTTCAAACCCTAACATTCTATCACTATTATTATTTGCATTCTAAGGTTGTTAGCAAATTGAAATTGAAAATTATTTTTTGTAGGGGAAATGAATCTTTAGTAAGTTTGGGCAAAAAGGCCACTAGAAGATGTTCGTAGTCATACGCATGCATCCCATCGACTTGATGCCACTACAGTACACTCTTTGAAGAACCTCTGTAAGTATTTATGTGAGATAGCAAGCAATGTTGGATGCCCTCACTGATTACTTCTGATTGTCATATAGGACTATGTGCTTGTCCAGTAAACACATCTCCAGTTTTCTATTAATTATTTGGTACAAACGGAATACATGTATCACTTTTGTAAATGCTTCCTTGTACAAATATCAAGCTGTAACATTATATTCTATTTAGGTCCAAGAAGTAATAGTTGGTTTCAACATTAAAATACCACTTGAATTCTTCTAGTGGGCGTCTGAACAAATGCGGCATCTTTGTCATCCCGTCAGTAAGGTAATTTCGGTCACTTATCTGAACAAAAGGGGCTCTGATCTCTTAATGAAAGTGGGTTCCATTGGGGATCCTTTTATTGGAAAAGATAATCTATTCACATGGGGGTTGGGTTCTTGTTGATGAACTGAAACATGCTACTCTTAAATTAGAGAACATGAAACTATATGCTTAGTTGATACTGGACCTTTATGTTGTTCTTTTTTCATATGGTGAAAAAGAGAGTTCATATTTTTCATATGGCCATGTTATCCTATAGAACAAAAATAGGGATATGTTGACATTCGACTATTATGTCATCATTCTTCCATGATGTTTTGCCTGCTGTTAATATCATGTTCTCCAACTGACACATTCTTGCAAGAAATCAGAATTGATGAAATAATTTTGAGCACTTACTTTGTAGAATTTTATGTTTACAAGAAGAGTTACTGGTTACAAAGATTAAACAGACAAATCTCTTTTTCAGCAAGCTGCTTTAGATCCCACTAAGACAAATTAGAAGTGTGCTGCTGCTAGTGTGTATACTGGAACATAATGCATGGTTGACATGAATGCTATTGAAAATTTTGAGTTGTTATGGTGTTCCAAATAACTTAAAGTTGTTAAAATTAACTGAACCATAATACTCTCGAATTAAAGAGGAAGAAATTGGGAGCTATTGTGTATACTATATTGGAACATAATGCATGGTTGACATAAATGCTATTGGAACTATTTGTGAATTTTCAGCACTAAACTGTATTTGGCTGAGTATATCAATATTCAAACTTGTTTGTGTTGCTTTCACTATTTTTTGAGCCTTTAATCGTTCTATTGGTAAGCGGATATTAATAAAATTTATCTCAAGGAGAAACTGAAAGAATTCCAGATCTTAACGAATATATACCTTGGTCTGTGAGGATCTAAAGAAACCTTTTATCCTTTACAGGTAGTGGAGCAATATTTATTATATATGGTTGAGGGCGTCAATCAATGTTGGGAGTTGGGACAAGGAAACTCATGACTACAATATATGGCTACCACATTTGACCAGGCGCATTTATCTTGAGCATAGCTAGATCGAAATATATCTTTCCTGGGCTGGCATGTGAAGGTAACTTGACCCATCCTGTTTATTTTGTGAAATTTAAAGTCAAAATAAGGGATGTATTCACCAGCTAGTCAATCTCCTTTCAGGAAGAATAGTACAAATAACTCTAGGCTTAGCACACATCTGCTATGGAAAGTAGTCTTATTAGTAAGATCTACAAATTCGTATAATAAGTCTGCACAAGTGTAGTCCTTGAAAATCAAATTAAGTAGCTAGATAAGCATTGCTCATTAGTTGTCAGATGCCAAAAAGTGAAAATGGCCTCAATGTGATGCTGAAAATACTACAAATGCAGAAGAATGAATGATCTATATAATACATAATTAATAATTGTATGAACACAAATAGATGCTTCAAACGCTTATGCCACCTGACGATCAGGCGTACTCCAGTTTTTTTTCCTATGCCAATAGAGTAATTTATCTTATTTTTTATGAGAAGAAACAAACGCCTTTGCCGACCTATCAACTCCTTATGGAGATGGTGGGCCGGCTAGGGTGATCTCAGCCGAGGATCAACATTAGTGTTAACACATGGCTATTAAATTCTCTATATTATTATTTATATTTTTGAGAATGTGATTATCCTATATGTTGGAATTTTGGTATTGTAGTCTAGTTTCCAATAGTGTATTATAATTGATAATTGTTTAACTTTTGTAGGGAACAAATGAAAGGACTACACTCACACGGAACCATGAAGCCAACGATCCACGTCAACTACTCCTAGATGTTTTAGATTTCATTTTGTACAACTGATGTCTCATACTTGCATCTTTTACCTGTCATTTGTGAACCTGATGTATGGTGTATCAGTGGTTATGTTTAGAACAAACTGAAGTGTATGTATGTGACAACTAATTGATGGAATAAAAAATGTTTGGTGCACCTAATGTATGGTGTCTGGGTGATTATACTTATAACACATGAACTATATGTAGGTGACAATCAGTACCATATGTTAATTATGGATAAGCAAAATGTTGATGAACTATTGGTCGGCAAAGAAAAACCCTGTCTGATTGTTGGTCGGCAAAACAAACTCGTCTGACAGTCGGTTGGGAAAGGCTAATGCGAGGCCCAACAAAATGTTGGTTGGGAAAGAATACCCCGTCCAATAGTTGGTTGGGAAAGGCCCATGGTTGCCCCAACGAACTGTCGGTCGGGAAAGGCCCATGATAGGCCCAACAGACTGTTCGTCGGGAAAGCTACTCCATAGCCATCAAATAGTCGGTCGGGAAAGATAAGTCGGTCGGGAAAGGGCTTTCCCGTCTGGACTTTCCCAAATAGACGTTGTCGGTCGGCAATAGTCTTTCCCGTCCAACTGTCTGTTGGCAAAACTTGTATTCCCAACCAACCTGTCTGTTGGGGATGTAGTGTTGTGGTGTAGTGATGGTGAGTTTAAGGTATCGGCGAAAGTTGCGCGGTACTAGAGAGGCTAGCAATTGTGGAAGGGTGAGAGTGCATATAATCCATGGACTCAACATTAGTCATAAAGAACTCACATATTTATTGCAAAAATCTATTAGTTATCGAAACAAAGTACTACGCGCATGCTCCTAGGGGGATAGATTGGTAGGAAAATACCATCGCTCGTCCCCGACCGCCACTCATAAGGAAGACAATCAATAAATAAATCATGCTCCGACTTCGTCACATAACGGTTCACCATACGTGCATGCTACGGGAATCACAAACTTCAACACAAGTATTTCTCAAATTCACAAGTACTCAACTAGCATGACTCTAATATCACCACCTCCATATCTCAAAACAATTATCAAGTATCAAACTTCTCATAGTATTCAATGCACTTTATATGATAGTTTTTATTATATCCCTCTTGGATGCCCATCATATTAGGACTAAATTCATAACCAAAGAAAACTACCGTGCTGTTTAGGACTCTCAAAATAATATAAGTGACACATGAGAGTTCATCTATTTCTATAAAATAAAACCACCACCATGCTCTAAAAAGATATAAGTGAAGCACTAGAGCAACAACAAACTACTCCGGAAGATATAAGTGAAGCTCAATGAGTAGTCGAATAATTATGCAACTATGTGAAGACTCTCTAACATTTAAGAATTTCAGATCTTGGTATTTTATTCAAACATCAAGCAAAACTAAATAAAATAAAATTATGCTCCAAGCAAGACACATATCATGTGGCGAATAAAAATATAGCTCCAAGTAAAGTTACCGATGAACGAAGACGAAAGAGGGGATGCCTTCCGGGGCATCCCCAAGCTTAGGCTCCTGGTTGTACTTGAATATTACCTTGGGGTGCCTTCGGCATCCCCAAGCTTAGGCTCTTGCCACTCCTTATTCCATAGTCCATCGAATCTTTACCCAAAACTTGAAAACTTCACAACACAAAACTTAACAGAAAACTCGTAAGCTTCGTTAGCGAAAGAAAACAAAACACCACTTCAAGGTACTGTAATGAACTCATTCTTTATTTATATTGGTGTTAGACCTACTGTATTCCAACTTCTCTATGGTTTATAAACTCTTTTACTAGCCATAGATTCATCAAAATAAGTAAACAACACATGAAAAACAGAATCTGTCAAAAACAGAACAGTCTGTAGTAATCTGGATCAAACGTATACTTATGGAACTCATAAAATTCTCAAATAAATTGCTGGACGTGAGGAATTTATCTATTAATCATCTTCAAAAAGAATTAACTAAATAGCACTCTCCAATAAAAATGGCAGCAATTATCGTGAGTGCTAAAGTTTCTGTTTTTTACAGCATGATCGCAAAGACTTTCCCCAAGTCTTCCCAAAGGTTCTACTTGGCACAAACACTAATTAAAAGCATAAAACCACATATAAAAAGAGGCTAGATGAATTATTTATTAATAAACAGGAGCAAAAAGCAAAGAACAGAAATACAATTGGGTTGCCTCCCAACAAGCGCTATCGTTTAAAGCCCCTAGCTAGGCATGATGATTTCAATGATGCTCACATAAAGGATAAGAATTGAAACATAAAGAGAGCATCATGAAGAATATGACTAGCACATTTAAGTCTAACCCACTTCCTATGCATAGGGATTTTGTGAGAAAACAACTTATGGAAACAAGAATCAACTTGCATAGGAAGGTAAAACAAGCATAACTTCAAAACTTTAAGCACATAGAGAGGAAACTTGATATTATTGCAATTCCTACAAGCATATATTCCTTCCTCATAATAATTTTCAGTGGCATCATGAATGAATTCAACAATATAACCAGCACCTAAAGCATTCTTTTCATGATCTACAATCATAGAATTTTTATTACTCTCCACATAAGCAAAATTCTTCTCATTCGGAATAGTGGGAGCATCATAAGAGACTCAAATACTATAAATTGTTTCCACATTAAAAGAGTAATGTTCAGAAAATGGGTAATCATAATCATGACAAGTTTTATAAATATAATCACTACTTTTTATAGCATAAGTATCATCACAATAATCGTCATAGGTAGGAGGCATGCTATCATCATTATAAATTTGCATATCAAAACTTGGGAGACTAAAAATATCATCTTCATTAAACGTAGCATCCCCAAGCTTGGGACAAACATTAATTGTAGAAAATATATTCTCAAAAACATCATATTCATCAAACATAGCATCCCCAAGCTTGGGCCTTTTCATATCATAAGCATAATCACTCTCATCATTAATAGTATGGATATCACCAATAGTATAGCAATTATCATACTCTTCCAAGCAAGTGCCAAAAAGATTTTCAAGATCATAAGAAGTATCATTATCTTCCAAAATTATGTTTTCATGAGGCACAATAGTAATAGGAGCAGCATTATTTGGGGGAGATGTCTTTTTACCTCTCTTCCTTTTTCTTTTCTTCTTCTTCACCACATCATGTGTGGGTTCAATCCTCTTTTTGGAGCTCCTTATTAATGAGATTGGTTGAATAGGAGGCTCCTCCTCGTTACCTGATTCATCATAAGAAATAATAGGAGGATATTGGGAAGTCTCTTCCCTTTCATTAGTATTCTCTCCATCCTCTATTTGTTTTGTTTTCTTTATGTAATTGGCAATATAAGGGTTTTCAATGCAATTCACCGCACAATACATATAAATTTCCTCTAGATCAAAGCCAAGAAGTTTATAACGGGCAAATTCTGGAAGATGCCCAGTTATATGTTTCATTTCTTTGCAACCCATAAGCAAGCTAAGTTCATTATAATGTGCAAGGGAAATCAATTCATCACAATTTTTGTACACGATTAGATCATGAAACAATTTGCATCGGATAGCTAAATGACCACTTTCATTGCAAAGTCCACAAGTACGGCCAAGAAAATTTAAATTTTCAGCACAAACATCTATCCTTTCTTGCAACAATTTAGTTTCTAAGTGCTTATGCCTCTTGCAATATCTATCTTCCCTATTTGGTGTGTACTTGCAAACCCAATGCACTCCACAAAAATTGACATGCTTATAGGAGACATTTTCATCATAACTAGTGCACTCATCATTAGTACTATGGATATTCAAAGAGTTCATACTAACAACATTGAAATCATGCTCATCGTTCAAAGATTTAGTGCCAAACATTTTAATGCATTCTTCTTCTAACACTTTGGCACAGTTTTCCTTTCCATCATACTCACGAAAGATATTAAAAAGGTGAAGCGTATGAGACAAACTCAATTCCATTTTTTTATAGTTTTCTTTTATAAACTAAACTAGTGCTAAAACAAGAAACAAAAAGATTCGATTGCAAGATCTAAAGATACACCTTCAAGCACTCACCTCCCCGGCAATGGCGCCAGAAAAGAGCTTGATGTCTACTACACAACCTTCTTCTTGTAGAAATTTCTTGGGCTTCCAAGTGCAGAGGTTTGTAGGACAGTAGCAAATTTCCCTCAAGTGGATGACCTAAGGTTTATCAATCCGTAGGAGGCCTAAGGTTTATCAATCCGTAGGAGGCATATGATGAAGATGGTCTCTCTCAAACAACCCCGCAACCAAATAACAGAGAGTCTCTTGTGTCCCCAACACACCCAATACAATGGTAAATTATATAGGTGCACTAGTTCGGCGAAGAGATGGTGATACAAGTGCAATATGGATGGTAGATATATGTTTTTGTAATCTGAAAATATAAAAACAGCAAGGTAACTAATGATAAAAGTGAGCACAAACGGTATTGCAATGCGTTGAAACAAGGCCTATGGTTCATACTTTCACTAGTGCAAGTTCTATCAACAATAATAACATAATTGGATCACATAACTATCCCTCAACATGCAACAAAGAGTCACTCCAAAGTCACTAATAGCGGTACGAAACCACCTCAAAGTTATTATTTCCAATCAATCTGTTGGGATATTCCTATAAGTGTCACAAACAGCCCTAGAGTTCGTACTAGAATAACACCTTAAGACACAAATCAACCAAAACCATAATGTCACCTAGATACTCCAATGTCACCTCAAGTATCCGTGGGTATGATTATACGATATGCATCACACAATCTCAGATTCATCTATTCAACCAACACATAGAACCTCAAAGAGTGCCCAAAGTTTCTACCGGAGAATCACGATGAAAATGTGCGCCAACCCCTATGCATAAGTTCATGGGCGGAACCCGCAAGTTGGTCACCAAAACATACATCAAGTGAATCACGTGATATCCCATTGTCACCACAGATACGCACGGCAAGACATACATCAAGTGTTCTCAAATCTTTAAAGACTCAATCTAATAAGATAACTTTGAAGGTGAAACTCAATCCATTACAAGAGAGTAGAGGGGGAGAAACATCATAAGATCCAACTATAATAGCAAAGCTCGCGATACATCAAGATCGTGCCAAATCAAGAACACGAGAGAGAGAGAGAGAGATCAAACACATAGCTACTGGTACATACCCTCAGCCCCGAGGGAGAACTACCCCCTCCTTGTCATGGAGAGCGCCGCGATGATGAAGATGGACACCGGAGAGGGATTCCCCCTCCGGCAGGGTGTCGGAACGGGTCTAGATTGGTTTTCGGTGGCTACGGAGGCTTCTGGCGGCGGAACTCCCGATCTATTGTCATCATCGATAGTTTTAGGGTATATGGATATATATAGGCGGAAGAAGTACGTCGGTGGACCTCCGGGCTGTCCACGAGGCAGGGGGGCGCGCCCAGGGGGGTGGGCACGGCCCCCACCCTCATGGGAAGCCCGGGACTCTCGTGGTCCAACTCCGATACTCCACGGGCTTCTTCTAGTCCAAAAATAAGTTCCGTGAAGTTTCAGGTCAATTGGACTACGTTTGATTTTCCTTTTCAGCGATACTCTAAAAGAAGGAAAAAAACAAAAACTGGCACTAGGCTCTAGGTTAATAGGTTAGTCCCAAAAATCATATAAAATAGCATATAAATGCATATAAAACATCCAAGGTTGATAATATAATATCATGGAACAATCAAAAATTATAGATACGTTGGAGACGTATCACTCCTATGTTATCACTTTCATATACTAGTGGGAATTTTTCATTATAGAAATTGGCTTGTATATTCCAATGATGGGCATCCTCAAAATGCCCTAGGTCTTTCTGAGCAAGCGAGTTGGATGCACACCCACTTAGTTCCTTTTGTTGAGCTTTCATATACTTATAGCTCTAGTGCATCCGTTGCATGGCAATCCCTACTCACTCACATTGATATCTATTGATGGGCATCTCCATAGCCCGTTGATACGCCTAGTTGATGTGAGACTATCTTCCCCCTTTTTGTCTCCTCCACAACCACCATTCTATTCCACCTAAAGTGCTATGTCCATGGCTCACGCTCATGTATTGCGTGAAGATTGAAAAAGTTTGAGAACACCAAAAGTATGAAACAATTGCTTGGCTTGTCATCGGGGTTGTGCATGATTTAAATACTTTGTGTGGTGAAGATAGAGCATAGCCAGACTATATGATTTTGTAGGGATAACTTTCTTTGGCCATGTTATTTTGAAGAGACATAATTGCTTAGTTAGTATGCTTGAAGTATTATTATTTCTATGTCAATATTGAACTTTTGTCTTGAATCTTTCGGATCTGAATATTCATACCACAATTAAGAAGAATTACATTAAAATTATGCCAAGTAGCATTCCAGATCAAAAATTCTGTTTTTATCATTTACCTACTCGAGGACAGCGGGAATTAAGCTTGGGGATGCTTGATACGTCTCCAACGTATCTATAATTTTTGATTGTTCCATGCTATATTATATTCTGTTTTGGACATTATTGGGCTTTATTATACACTTCTATAGTCTGGCTATCCCTACAAAATCATATTCTGTTTTTATCATATAGTCTAACTATACACTTTTATAGTCTGACTATATGATTTTATCATATAGTCTGACTATATTATATTCCGTTTTTATCATTTATTATACACTTTGTGTGCTATATTATATTCTGTTTTGGACATTATCGGCCCCCCAGGCGCGCCCTCCACCCTCGTGGGCCCCCTGTTGCTCCACCGATGTACTCCTTCCTCCTATATATATCTACGTACCCCCAAACTACCAGATATGGAGCCAAAACCCTAATTCCACCACTGTAACTTTCTGTATCCACGAGATCCCATCTTCGGGCCTTTTCCGGAGCTCCGCCGGAGGGGGCATCGATCACGGAGGGCTTCTACATCAACACCATAGCCGCTCCGATGAAGTGTGAGTAGTTTACTTCAAACCTACGGGTCCATAGTTATTAGCTAGATGGCTTCTTCTCTCTTTTTGGATCTCAATACAAAGTTCTCCCCCTCTCTTGTGGAGATCTATTCGATGTAATCTTCTTTTGTGCTGTGTTCGTTGAGACCGATGAATTGTGGGTTTACGATCAAGTTTATCTATGAACAATATTTGAATCTTCTCTGAATTCTTTTATGTATGATTGGTTATCTTTGCAAGTCTATTCGAATTATCAGTTTGGTATGGCCTACTAGATTGATCTTTCTTGCAATGGGAGAAGTGCTTAGCTTTGGGTTCAATCTTGCGGTGTCCTTTCCCGGTGACAGTAGGGGCACCAAGGCACGTATTGTATTGTTGCCATCGAGGATAACAAGATGGGGTTTATATCATATTGCATGAGTTTATCCCTCTACATCATGTCATCTTGCTTAAAGTGTTACTCTGTTCTCTTGAACTTAATACTCTAGATGCATGCTGGATAGCAGTCGATGTGTGGAGTAATAGTAGTAGATGCAGGCAGGAGTCGGTCTACTTGTGTCGGACGTGATGCCTATATACATGATCATACCTAGATATTCTCATAACTATGCTCAATTCTGTCAATTGCTCAACAGTAATTTGTTCACCCACCGTAAATACTTATGCTCTTGAGAGAAGCCACTAGTGAAACCTATGGCCCCCGGGTCTATCTTCCATCATATTAATCTTCCAATACTTAGTTATTTCCTTTGCCATTTATTTTACTTTGCATCTTTTATTTCTCTTTATCATAAAAATACCAAAGATATTATCCTATCATATCTATCAGATCTCACTCTCGTAAGTGACCGTGTAGGGATTGACAACCCCGTATCGCGTTGGTTGCGAGGATTTATTTGTTTGTGTAGGTGCGAGGGACTCGTGCGCGGCCTCCTACTGGATTGATACCTTGGTTCTCAAAAACTGAGGGAAATACTTACGCTACTTTGCTGCATCACCCTTTCCTCTTCAAGGGAAAACCAACGCAGTGCTCAAGAGGTAGCATGTACCTAACTAATGCTCGCAGTAGTGCCTGGGTATTTGATACTGGTTCAGTTGCTAACATTTGCAACTCGAAACAGGGGCTACGGATTAAGCAAAGATTGGCTAAGGACGAGGTGACGATGCGCGTGGGAAATGGTTCCAAAGTCGATGTGATTGCCGTTGGCACGCTACCTCTACATCTACCTTCGGGATTAGTTTTAGACCTAAATAATTGTTATTTGGCGCAAACGTTGAGCATGAACATTATATCTGGATCTTGTTTGATGCGAGACAGTTATTCATTTAAATCAGAGAATAATGGTTGTTCTATTTATATGAGTAATATCTTTTATGGTCATGCACCCCTGATGAGTGGTCTAGTTTTACTAAATCTTGATAGTAGTGATACACATGTTCGTAGTATTGAAGCCAAAAGATGCAGAATTGATAATGATAGTGCAACTTATTTGTGGCACTGCCGTTTAGGTCATATTGGTGTAAAGCGCATGAAGAAACTCCATTCTGATGGACTTCTAGAATCACTTGATTATGAATCACTTGGTACTTGCGAAACATGCCTCATGGGCAAGATGACTAAAACTCCGTTCTCCGGAACAATGGAGCGAGCAACGGAGTTATTGGAAATCATACATACCAATGTATGTGGTCCAATGAACATTGAAGCTCGCGGCGGATATCGTTATTTTCTCACCTTCACAGATGATTTGAGAAGAAATGGGTATATCTACTTGATGAAACATAAGTCTGAAAAGTTCAAATAATTTCAGAGTGAAGTGGAAAATCATGGTAACAAGAAAATCAAGTTTCTACGATCTGATCGTGGAGGTGAGTATTTGAGTTATGAGTTTGGACTTCATTTGAAACAATGTGGAATAGTTTCGCAACTCACGCCACCTAGAACACCACAACGTAATGGTGTGTCCGAACGTCGTAACCGCACTTTATTAGATATGGTGCGATCTATGATGTCTCTCACTGATTTACCGCTATCATTTTGGGGTTACGCTTTAGAGACAACTGCATTCATGTTAAATAGGGCACCATCTAAATCCGTCGAGACGACACCTTATGAACTGTGGTTTGGCAAGAAACCCAAGTTATTGTTTCTTAAAATTTGGGGCTGCGATGCTTATGTGAAAAAGCTTCAACCTGATAAGCTCGAACCCAAATCAGAGAAATGTGTCTTCATAGGATACCCAAAGGAGACTGTTGGGTACACCTTCTATCACATATCCGAAGGCAAGATATTTGTTGCTAAGAATGGATCCTTTCTAGAGAAGGATTTTCTCTCGAAAGAAGTGAGTGGGAGGAAAGTAGAACTTGACGAGGTAATTGTACCTTCTCCCTTATTGGAAAGTAGTTCATCACTGAAATCAGTTCCAGTGATTCCTACACCAGTAAGTGAGGAAGCTAATGCCGATGATCATGAAACTTATGATCAAGTTACCATTGAACCTCGTAGGTCAACCAGAGTAAGATCCGCACCAGAGTGGTACGGTAAACCTGTTCTGGAAGTCATGTTACTTGACCATGACGAACCTACGAACTATGAGGAAGCGATGATGAGCCCAGATTCCACAAAATGGCTTGAGGCCATGAAATCTGAGATGGGATCCATGTATGAGAACAAAGTATGGAATTTGATTGACTTGCTCGATGATCGGCAGGCCATAGAGAATAAATGGATCTTCAAGAAGAAGACTGACGCTGACGGTAATGTTACTATCTACAATGCTCGACTTGTTGCAAAAGGTTTTTGACAAGTTCAAGGAGTTGACTACGATGAGACCTTCACACCCGTAGCGATGCTAATGTCCGTCTGAATCATGTTAGCAATTGCCGCATTTTATGACTATGAAATTTGGCAAATGGATGTCAAAACTGCATTCCTTAATGGATACCTTAAAGAAGAGTTGTATATGATGCAACTAGAAGGTTTTATCGATCCAAAAGGTGCTAACAAAGTGTGCAAGCTCCAGCGATCCATTTATGGACCGGTGCAAGCCTCTCGGAGTTGGAATACACACTTTGATAGTGTGATCAAAGCATATGGTTTTGTACAGACTTTTGGAGAAGTCTGTATTTACAAGAAAGTAAGTGGGAGCTCCGTAGCATTTCTGATATTATATGTAGATGACATATTGTTGATCGGAAATGATACTGAATTTCTAAATAGCATAAAAGGATACTTGAATAAGAATTTTTCAACGAAAGACCTCGATGAAGCTGCTTATATATTGGGCATCAAGATCTATAGAGATAGATCGAGACGCTTGATTGGACTTTCACAAAGCACATACCTTGATAAAGTTTTGAAGAAGTTCAAAATGGATCAGGCAAAGAAAGGGTTCTTGCATGTATTACAAGGTGTGAAGTTGAGTCAGACTCAATGTTCGACCACTACAGAAGATAGAGAGAAAATGAAAGGTGTTCCGTATGCTTCAGCCATAGGCTCTATAATGTATGCAATGCTGTGTACCAGACCTGATGTGTGCCTTGCTATTAGTTTAGCAGGGAGGTACCAAAGTAATCGAGGATTGGATCACTGGATAGCGGTCAAGAACATCCTGAAATACCTGAAAAGGACTAAGGATATGTTTCTC
Organism: Triticum urartu; assembly: GCF_003073215.2. NCBI lineage: Eukaryota > Viridiplantae > Streptophyta > Magnoliopsida > Poales > Poaceae > Triticum > Triticum urartu. Next base: position 457,375,717 of record NC_053026.1, on the reverse strand, counting down.
GTATATGGAGGTGACAAAGAGCTCATCGTAAACGGTTACGTCGATGCAAGCTTTGACACTGATCCGGATGACTCTAAGTCACAAACCGGATACGTGTTTTTATTAAATGGTGGAGCTGTCAGTTGGTGCAGTTCCAAGCAGAGCGTCGTGGCGGGATCTACGTGTGAAGCGAAATACATAGCTGCTTCAGAAACAGCAAATGAAGGAGTCTGTATGAAGGAGTTCATATCCGATCTAGGTGTCATACCTAGTGCATCGGGTCCAATGAAAATCTTTTCTGACAATACTGGTGCAATTGCCTTGGCAAAAGAATCCAGATTTCACAAGAGAACCAAGCACATCAAGAGACGCTTCAATTCCATCCGTGATCAAGTCAAGGAGGGAGACATAGAGATTTGCAAGATACATACGGATCTGAATGTTGCAGACCTGTTGACTAAGCCTCTCTCATGAGCAAAACATGATCAGCACCAAGACTCCATGGGTGTTAGAATCATTACAATGTAATCTAGATTATTGACTCTAGTGCAAGTGTTAGACTGAAGGAAATATGCCCTAGAGGCAATAATAAAGTTGTTATTTATATTTCCTTATATCATGATAAAAGTTTATTATTCATGCTAGAATTGTATTAACCGGAAACTTAGTGCATTTATGAATACATAGACAAACAGAGTGTCACTAGTTTGCCTCTACTTGATTAGCTCGTTGAATCAATGATGGTTATGTTTCCTGACCATAGACATGAGTTGTCATTTGATTAACGGGATCACATCATTAGAGAATGATGTGATTGACTTGACCCATCCGTTAGGTTAGCACGATGATCATTTAGTTTGTTGCTATTGCTTTCTCCATAACTATACATGTTCCTATGAATATGAGATCATGCAACTCCCAAATACCGGAGAACACTTTGTGTGCTACCAAACGTCACAACGTAACTGGGTGATTATAAAGGTGCTCTACAGGTGTCTCCGATGGTGTTTGTTGAGTTGGCATGGATCAAGATTAGGATTTGTCACTCTGATTGTCGGGGAGGTATCTCCAGGCCCTCTCGGTAATTTACATCACAATAAGCCTTGCAAGCAATGTAGCTAATGAGTTAGTTACGGGATGTATCATTATGGAACAAGTAAAGAGACTTGCCGGTAACGAGATTGAACTAGGTATTGAGATACCGACGATCGAAACTCGGGCAAGTAACATACTGATGACAAAGAGAACAGCATATACCGTTATGCGGTTTGACCGATAAAGATCTTCATAGAATATGTAGGAACCAATATGAGCATCCAGGTTCTGCTATTGGTTATTGACCGTAGACATGTCTCGGTCATGTCTACATAGTTCTCGAACCCGTAGGTCCGCACGCTTAATGTTCGGTGACGATCGGTATTACGAGTTTATGTGTTTTGATGTACCGAAGGTAGTTCGGAGTCCCGGATTTGATCACGGACATGACGAGGAGTCTCGAAATGGTCGAGACGTAAAGTTTGATATATTGGAAGCCTATGTTTGGACATCGGAATGGTTCCGGGTGAAATCGGGAGTATACCAGAGCACCGGGAGGTTACCGGAACCCCCCGGGAGGTATATGGGCCTTAGTGGGAGATAGGGGAAAGAGCAAAGGAGGGGGCGCCCCCCAAGCCCATTCCGAACTGGGAGGGGGGTCGGCCCCCCTTTCCTTCCTTCTTCCTCCTCCTTCCTTCTCTCCTAGAACCAACATAGGGAAGGGGGGAATCCTACTCCCGGTGGGAGTAGGACTCCCTTTGGGCGCGCCTAGAGAGGCCGGCCCCCTCCCCCTCCTCCACTCCTTTATATACGGGGGAGGGGGCACCCCATAGAGACACAAGTTGATCATTGATCTTTTAGCCGTGTGTGGTGCCCCCCTCCACCATAATCCACCTCGGTAATATCGCAGCGGTGCTTAGGCGAAGCCCTGTTCCGGTAGCAACATCATCACCGTCATCACACCGTCGTGCTGACGAAGCTCTCCCTCGAAGCTCTACTGGATCGTGAGTTCGTGGGACGTCACCGAGCCGAATGTGTGCAGATCGCGGAGGTGCCGTACCTTCGGTGCTAGATCAGTCGATCGTGAAGACGTACGACTATATCAACCGCGTTGTCATAACGCTTCCGCTTACGGTCTACAAGGGTACGTAGACGATACTCTCCCCTCTCGTTGCTATGCATCACCATGATCTTGCGTGTGTGTGGGATTTTTTTTTGAAATTACTGTGTTCCCCAACATAAAGAAGGAGAAGGGCGGTGCGGTGCGTCACATCGAAAGAAATACTCGAGCACCTGACACACTCCAATGTCAGCTCATCTACTGGAATATGACATAGGAAAGTGGAATGCCTCGACCAACCATTATTCGTATATCTTCACATGTATTTTTTATAGACCAAATGTGGTACCCCCCCCCCCTCCCCCCAAGCCTATATATGGGGAGGGCCAAGGTTGGAAAGGGGACAAGTTTCTTAGTAACCACAACACTATCATCAACTACAAGCCAACCGAATACTAGCAGATAGGTGGAAGAGTAGAGTTAGGAGTGTTTGGGCACTCTAGCTAGTACCCCGACCACTATTGATCTTCCCCCGACCACCACCTTTATAACACAAAGCACTTGTATTCCCCAGTTTATATCAATACCAACAGGATGTAGGGTTTTACGCTAGCATGGCGGTCTGAACCTTTATAAAATCCTCCCGTGTCATTGTGTTCTTGTGTGACTTTGCTTGTGGATTGACAAGGCATTGAGCCCCTGGACGAACTCACAAATGCAGGGTATCCTTAATCCCTGGTGTCCTGAGTACACACTCCGACATTCCTATATTGCACATGGCTTGTGCTGGTGAATCGTCTGCGTTATGTTCGCTCATCACAAACAGCCATACATACCTCGTTTGTGAATTGTGCCTGAAGCCATCACACACGCAACTTTTTTTGTTTGACGATTTTATTTTCTACCATTTAAGATACCAGCATCACACACAATTCAATTGGATCAAAGGATGCGTGATATGTGCGTCTTCTTAGCAGGGTTCTGCACCAGTGACAAGAGCAATTGACGAAGCTACTACGCATCGGCACGCAGAGGTAATCTCAGAAGATATAACACTTTACACTTTTTTTCCACCGGAGACAAGGAGCAAGACAAGTCGATGCGAGTACTTACACATCGGCGCGCAGAGGTAATCTCAGAAAGATGACACGACTGACCGACGCAAAGACGAACGCACTGTTTTCCACAATTTGGACTTACGCTTAAAAACGTACCCTGGAATCTGGGTGTCAATAATACTCCGGCGATCGCGGCCGGACAAATGAGTCGTCTAGAACCAACGACCAGAGAAACTGGGAACCCTCCGTTCCACAATGCCGAGCTAATTCCTTTTCAGTTTCTAGTCAAATGTACTTTGAGTTTACCCCCTCTCCCTGCCCATCGGACACGCAGGATGCATGGAATTCCTGCCCTCTCTTAGAAAATACTACTCCAATGCAGGTGTTTGGAGTATCAGTTAAGTTACTTGGATTGAATTTGTCAAACTTGACCAGTCAAGACATATTTTATTGAACTCTTCTTTTATCTGAGTGCTCGATCGGCTCGCAACTTTCCAAGCTTACCTAGTTACCCTAGACCTAGAGAAGCCATCGAGCTTACGCAGTATAAATAAACGAGTAATGGTCGCAGCCTATCTCATCAATACAGCTGATACATTCACGGATAGTAGCGCATACCACACCTTTCCTTAGCTTCGTAAGGCTTAACTAGCGATGGAGTACTCGCCGAAGCTATCAGTGGTACTGCTCTTAGCTCTCGCGTCCGCCATGGCGGTCGTCACGGCTCAGAACTCGCCGCAGGACTTCGTGGACCCCCACAACGCGGCGCGCGCCGACGTCGGCGTCGGGCCGGTGACCTGGGACGACAACGTGGCTGCGTACGCGCAGAAGTACGCGGAGCAGCGCCGCGGCGACTGCCAGCTGGTACATTCGGGCGGGCAGTACGGGGAGAACATCTACGGAGGCCGCGGCGGCGGGGCCGACTGGACGGCGGCGGACGCCGTGCAAGCGTGGGTATCGGAGAAGCAGTACTACGACCACGGCAGCAACAGCTGCTCGGCGCCGGCGGACAAGTCGTGCTTGCACTACACGCAGGTGGTGTGGCGCGACTCGACGGCCATCGGCTGCGCCCGCGTCGTCTGCGACGGCGGCGACGGCCTGTTCATCATCTGCAGCTACAACCCGCCGGGCAACTACGAGGGGGTGAGCCCATACTAGGCTATGCATGCGTGCGTGCGTGCATGTACGTAGCAGCGCATATATTGCATAAAGAATAAAGCTGAGATCACAGTCGTGATAAGATTGTGACACTTTAGCAAGCTAGATTCACGCTATATATAGTTTAGACCGGCAATGGATATTGTTACGATTCATGTAAGTTGTATGCTTGCACGTGCTTGATATGCAGTGCTTATATGAATGAAAATACAGTTTTATTATCAGGGGTGAAGCTAGAACGTGCCACATCGCGACGCTACCCTGCACCAACGGATCAAATGGTGATGTACCATGCTTGAGGTCATGGCTAACGTGGTGTCAGTCGGTATGGCCGTCGTGTCACAGTGATCTCCTAAGTACAAAAAATGGGTATAACTGTTAAGGTACGAGTATGGATTACATGCACCAATTTGGATACAGGAATGGGGATCGAGAGGAACACTGCACCCACTCGGCCACGCGTGCTCATCAACGTGCAAGACTTTGTTGAAGTCACCAATGCAGAGCTATGGGAGAGGACTAGCCGACACAAGCGACTTGAGAAGGTCCCAACACTATATATCTCGTTCTTCTGCGCCTCCCCATTTACGCCATTTACGCAAGCCAGCCTCCATTCATCTTGACCGGGTTTTGAGATAGTGGCATCAATATGATACTTACAGTAGCCAAAAACTATAATATTTGATTTTGTCGGATATGGGGTTCCGGCAAACCCTTAAGGTTCGAACATTGAGGTGCGTGCGAGGTCTTTCCCTCCTGCCGATCAACGCTTTAGCTTGCTAGATCTTGCGGACGAACTCGACGAACTCACAACACAGAAAGACACGGGGTTTATACTGGTTCGAGCCATCATTGTGGTGTAATACACTACTCCAGTGTGATGGTGATAGATTGCCTTTTGGGCTGATGATGAACAATACAAGAGAAGAACAGCCTCCTGAGGTTGAGGTGTTCTTGTGCGTATGAACTTGTGGTGTGTCTCTTAAGCTAAGATGAGATCTCCCCTCCCTTCTATGGTGGTGGCTAGTCCTATTTATAGAGGCCCTGATCCTCTTCCCAAATATCGAGCGGGAAGGAAGCCAACAACGGCGGGCTAATTTGAAGGAGGACAACTAGTACCAGGTATCCTGACAAAAGTAGTCTTCGCCTGCACAAAGCTCTGGTGGTGACGCCGTCTTGGGCTCCACGATGACCTCCGTCTTGCAGTCCATGGTCTTTGTCTTGTTGCACCGAAATGACAACCTTTGACTGATGCCTCGGTACTCCGCGGCTGCGCTTGCCCCCTTTGCACCAAAGAGGAAACAAGGACGTTGTGCGCGCTGGCGCCCGCCTGGCACCCGCCTGGTGTCGATCGTCATGGCGCACGTCACGAGAGCCTCGTGAGGTTCGCCTCTCCTTAATATCTCCGCCCCTCGCGAGCCTGCCAGACTAGACCGCTCGGGAAGAGGTCTTGCGTCGCCCGCCTCGCGAGGCTTTGGCCCCTCGCGAGGGTCTTGGATGCTTTGTTGGTGAAGATGGGCCGTACGGCCTGCTGGCTCCGCCACGCCGCGGGCCGCAGGCAAGCAAGTCTGGGGACCCCCGTTTCCAGAATGCCGACAGTAGCCTCCGGGCCCAAGGTGCGCTCGGGCTTGGCTTCGCGGCAAAGCCAATGGTCAAGCTCGAAGCACCGCGGGCTCCAAAAGCCTGCGGCCTCGGTTGACGCATGGCGGTTGATTGGACGTGGGCGTCTCCGCTTCCCCACACTGCCTCGACGACTGTACGACTTGACAAGTCCCTGCGACATGCAAGGGAAACCATCATTACCTGCGATCATGGGAGACGCCGGTTGGCCTTCTCTTGTTATAAATGGGGAGGGGGCGGAGCCCCCGTTTCCCATCTCTTCCTCGCTTGCTCGCTTCTTCTTTGCTTCATTGCTTGCTCCAATGGCGCCTATCAGAAGGTTCTCCGCCGAAGAGAAGGGGAAAGCTCCCCGTGACGATCCGGGGCCTCTTCCGCCGAAGAAGAGGCGGATCAACCGTCGTGACGAAGCGGCGATGCAAGTGGTGAGGAGGCCTCGCTGCGAGCGGCCTCCTCCGGGGTATCCGCTGCCCTTGTACGCCCAAGCCGAGGGCTCGGGAGGATGAAGTGGCGAGCAGCGCTGCCCACGCCGCATCCGGGGTCGCCACGCCATGGCGAAGCGTCCTGTCCACGCCGCGGACTCCTCGCGTGAGTTGGTGCTGTGGGTGCCGATGCCTCCGAGCTCCTGGATCCGCTTCCCGCGGTTCTTCTCCGACGTGATGCCGCCGAGAGGGCCTCTCGAGCTCTGGCTGCAGCACGTCGACTGCAGCTCCGGCGATCGGAGCGGAGATCAAAGCGGTCCCCACTGGCAAGATCTTCATGACTCGCGGCTGGGGCGAGGTCGCACGGGTCTGTCGTGCGAAGGGCGCCCTCGCGATCCACTTCGAGTACGACGGCGCCTCCATGCTCGCCTTCAAGGTCTTCGACGCCGAGGGCCGCCGCCTGGAGTGCTGCTTCGGAGAGGAGCGCGAGGCTGATGCGCGCTCCGCTCGCGACCACTCCAGCAGCAGCAGCCCTTGGGAATCCGGCAGCTCTCATGAGCTCTATGAGACTCCGGAGACGAGCGACGACAGCTACGTGCCCCCGAGTTCTCGCCGCGCTCGGAGCAGGGCTGCGGCGTCCGGCCGTCGCCGCCGCTGATCTGGATGGGGTTGGCGCCGGCCTCCCGTGGCCCACTGTTGATGATGGTGTCCGCCACGGGAGGATGTAGATAGGATTCCCCTTAGCATCAGCTTTTGTTTCCTGCGAAGAATCATGAATCACCCCTTAGGGGCATGTAAGGATCTGCAATGCCTTTGTACTTATTTTCCTTGTTATGAAGATTTGATGAACGCGTGTCCCGTCAAGGCTCGGTCTCCCCTTTCTTTCCTCGTGATAGCTTGTTGCTCTATGCTGACGGGTCCCAGTCCCAAGGCGGCTACAGCCGTCGCTGGTATTCCAGGTCGCGATGCCGTGGTCAAGGCCAGGAGGTGCACGACCCGAGGTCCAGCAAGAGCCCCTGAGGCGTGATGCTCAAGAGGTCCCCCTTAGCGCCCAAGCAGCCATGGTAAGGAAAGAAAGGAAGATGACTTGGACGCAACGAGGTTGCGGCATGGTGTGAGCGACTATTAGACCCAAATATTTAGCCGATCCGAGGGCGGGACTTATCTTGCTGACTTCGCGGTGATTCCTGATGTTGCCCTAGGGCTGCGCGCCAACTTACTCGATGTAGCTAGGCCGGTTCGTACGAGTTTTCCTTCTCCCGAGCTCTTCTTAGTGCTCTATGTCCTCAGGTCCCGGCCCTTGAGCGAGCTCAGCTGCCACTGGTATGCCAGGTCGCGATGCCGTGGTCAAGGACATGGGTGAGGGCTGGAGAGCCAGTAAGAGCTCCTGAGTCGCGATGCTCAGGAGCCCCCCTTTTAACGCGCAAGCGAATCGCACGAGAGAAAGGAGACTCACGGTGCCGCCTGCTGTCCTTCCGGCAGGGTCCCTGTGGACAGGCACAAGAAGAAACATGGTTTGCCGTTACTGCCGCCTGCCTGCCGCTGGTTAGTCCGGATGAAGTGAAGGCACTGAGGGCTTGGTGAGGTGACGTGCACGGCGCGTGCCGCGAGCTAGAGCTCGACCACTCAGATTTGTCGGTCGTGGCAGGGACGGACCCATGCACCAGCGTCGTGCCTGTGTAGAGGCCTCGAGGGAGGCGATGATCGAGCAGGTGATAGCAGTTGGCAGGTTAACCATGAAGAGCAGATCGACTAGGATAAATGCAGGAAGATGCATGCCACTGGGTCTGGCCCGAGCAGCGTGGGGATGATGCAGCCCGAGGGGCGCCCCCAACAAGGTAAGCTAGAGACATAAGCAGAAGGGATACATGCCATAGGGACGGACCCATGTGGCCTGGGAACAACATCATGTTTCAAAAGCTCGCCCATTTCGCTAAGCAAGACGTCCCTGACGAGAAGAGCATGATTTATCAGTTCAGGGGTGGTCTCAGAGAAGATCTTCAACTTGGTCTCGTGCTTTTCGAGCCTCAGAAGTACGATGAGTTTTACAACATGGCAATGAAGCAAGAGGCTGCCCAACTGAAGTGTGATGCTTCCAAGAAGCGAGTCAGAGATGCAACTCCTTCTTCCTCAACTCAAGTGGCTAAGCAGCAAAAGTATTGGCTGCCTCCTCCTCCATTCCGTCAGCCTTATCAGCAGAAGAGCAAAGGTGGCAATGGATCTTCCCACCCACCCAACCCTGGTTTTTAGAACAAGACTTTGTCTCAAGCTCCAAGATCAAGTGCTCCGTATCACTGTCCGCTTTCAGAGGTCACGTGCAACAAGTGCCAACAGAAGGGTCACTATGCCAACAAATGCTTCAATCAGAGGCGTCTCCCTCCTCCTCCTCCTGTGAGATCTGCCAGCACCGCAGTGGTCAAGCATAACCCCAAGCACGCCAAGGTCAACTTGTTGAACGCAGCTCGGGCAGAGGACTCATCAGATGTCATCATGGGTAACCTTTCTGTTAACGATGTTCCTGCAAAAGTACTTCTTGACACTGGTGCATCGCATTGTTTCATGTCAAAGCCATTTTTTGCCAAGAATGAATTTGTTTCTTCTCATTTGGGCAAACAAGTGGATATCGTTTCTCCAGGCAAACGCTTGAGTGCCAGTTTGGAGGTTCCATATGTTACTATCACGTTGGGCGACTATAAGTTTCTTTCTTCCCCAATGGTCCTTGGTAACTCGGATATTGATCTTATTCTCGGAATGGATTGGCTTTATAAGCACAAGGCTCAGCTTGATTGTGTTGCCAGGCAGATTCAATTGACTCATTCGTCTGAGGATGTAATTGTCTTTGCCGCTAATGACGATACCATCCGTCTGTTTTCTCTCAATGAGAAGGGTGAGCTGGATGCCATCTCTCAAATTCCGGTCGTTTGCGAATATCAAGACGTCTTTCCAGAAGAGCTTCCAGGAATGCCTCCGCACCGGCCAGTTGAATTTGTCATCGATCTTGAGCCTGGAACGGAACCTGTTTGCAAACGTCCTTACAAACTGGGACCTAAAGAGTTGAAGGAGTTGAAGAAGCAACTCGACGAACAAGAGAGAATGGGTCTCATCCAACCTAGTTCTTCTCCGTGGGGTTGTGGAGTTCTTTTTGTGAAGAAGGATGGAACGGACCGATTCTGTGTCGACTATCGTCCATTGAACAAGAAGACCATAAAGAACAAGTACCCACTTCCCAACATCAACGAGCTGTTTGAACAACTCAAAGGTGCTCAAGTTTTCTCCAAGCTTGATCTCCGTATGGGCTATCATCAGATTCGCATTCGTGAGCAAGATATCCCCAAGACAGCATTCAGAACAAGCTATGATTCATATGAATACATTGTCATGTCTTTTGGCCTCGTCAACGCTCCGCCAACATTCTCTCGCATGATGAACTTCATCTTCAACGCCTACACAAATGACTTCGTCTTGGTCTACCTCGATGACATTTTGGTCTTTTCCAAGAACAAGGAAGATCATGCCAAACACTTGCGTTTGGTGCTGGATAAGCTCAGAGAACATCAGTTCTACGCCAAGTTTTCAAAGTGCGAGTTTTGGCTCGATGAGGTTCTCTACCTTGGGCATATCATCTCTGCCAAGGGCATAGCGGTTAACCCTGAGAAGGTGTCTGCAATTATGAATTGGGAACCACCTCAGAACGTGAAGCAACTCCACAGCTTCCTTGGTCTCGCAAGCTATTGTAGAAGGTTCATTGAGAACTTCTCAAAGATCGTGAAGCCTCTTTCCAACCTTCTCCAGAAGCACGTGAAGTGCGTTTGGTCTCCTGAATGTGACATCGCTTTCAACACCCTGAAAGAGAAATTAGTCACTAGTCCAGTTCTGACTCCTCCTGATGAATCCAAATCGTTCGAGGTCTTCTGTGATGCCTCTCTTCAAGGTCTTGGTGCAGTGTTGATGCAAGAGAAGAAAGTTGTGGCCTATACTTCTCGCCAGTTGAAGCCCAATGAAAAGAACTACCCCACTCATGACCTCGAGTTGGCGGCAGTTGTGCATGCTCTTTTGACTTGGAGACATCTTTTATTGGGAAGAAAAGTGGACATTTTCACTGACCACAAGAGTCTCAAGTACATCTTCACTCAGCCTAATCTCAACCTCAGGCAGACTCGTTGGGTCGAAATGATTCAAGAGTATAACCCGAGCATCGAATATACTCCAAGCAAGGCCAATGTAATTGCTGACGCTTTGAGCAGAAAGGCTTACTACAACAGTTTGATTCTCAAGCCTTACCAACCCGAGCTTTGTGAAGCTTTCCGCAAACTCAATCTGCAAGTTGTTCCTCAAGGATTTCTGGCCAACCTTCAAGTCTCTCCTACTTTAGAAGATCAGATTCGCGAGGCTCAACTTCTTGATGCTATGGTGAAGAAGGTGAAGATTGGGATTGCCAAGAGTCAACCCAAGTACAAGTGCTATTGCCTTGATGACAAGGATACTCTATTCTTTGAGGATCGCATTGTTGTTCCTAAAGGTGACCTTCGTAAATTCATTATGAACAAAGCTCACAATTCACTCCTCTCTATTCACCCTGGAAGTACAAAGATGTACCGTGACCTCAAGCAGTCGTATTGGTGGACTCGAATGAAGCGCGAGATTGCTCAGTTCATGAATGAATGTGATGTCTGCAGAAGAGTGAGGCAGAACACCAACGACCAGCTGGTCTCCTCCAACCTCTTGCCATTCCAGAATGGAAGTTTGACCACATTGAGATGGACTTCGTGACTGGGTTTCCAAAGTCCAAGCGTGGCAATGATGCTATCTTCGTTGTCATCGACAAACTCACTAAAGTGGCTCATTTCCTTCCTATCAAAGAATCCATCACAGCAGCTCAATTGGCAGAGCTATATACCTCTCGGATTGTCTCTCTGCATGGCATTCCACAGTTGATATCTTCAGACCATGGCAGCATCTTCACCTCCAAGTTTTGGGATTCTTTTCAGAAGGCCATGGGCACCAACATCTGTTTCAGCACAGCTTTTCATCCCCAAACTAGTGGCCAAGTCGAGCGTGTCAATCAGATTCTTGAAGATATGCTCAGGGCTTGCGTTATCTCTTTCGGTATGAAGTAGGAAGATTGTCTTTCATATTTCGAGTTCTCCTACAACAACAACTTCCAAGCGAGTTCAGGCAAGGCCCCATTTGAAATTCTCTAGGGCAGGATGTGTCATACTCCTCTTAACTGGTCAGAGACTAGTGAACATCAACTTCTTAGCAATGACTTGATCACAGAGGCAGAAGAGATGTGCAAAGTCATTCGTGATAACCTCAAAGCTGCGCAGTCGCGCCAGAAGAGCTACTATGATAGTAAGCATCGTGATTTGGCTTTCGAGATCGGAGAACATGTTTACCTCCGCGTCTCTCCAATGAAAGGTACTCATCGCTTCGGTATCAAAGGGAAGCTTGCCCCTAGATACGTGGGTCCTTTCAAGATCGTCAGCAAGAGATGCGATCTCGCCTACCAACTTGAGCTTCCCTCCAACTTCGCAAACGTGCACGACGTGTTTCATGTCTCTCAACTCCGCAAGTGCTTCAAGACCCCTGACCGCACCATCAACTTCGAAGACATTGATCTCCAAGAAGACCTTTCTTATCGTGAGCACCCCATTGCTATCCTTGAAGAAACTGAGCGCAAGACTCACAACAAGTCTATCAAATTCCTGAAAGTCAAGTGGTCACACCATTCCGACCGTGAAGCCACCTGGGAACGCGAGGATCACCTCCGTTCTGAGTACCCGGAGTTTTTTCCAGTCCTAGATCTCAGGACGAGATCCTTTCATAGTGGTGGAGTGTTGTAACACCCCGGATGTAATTTACCTTATCTGTACTCCAACTCTTGCCGTTTCTGGCACTAAGTTATTTTATTTCCTCGTTGTCGGTTTTTTGTCTCCGTGTGTTTTGTCTTTGTCATGCATCTCATATCATGTCATCATGTGCATTGCATTTGCATATGTGTTCGTCTCATGCATCCGAGCATTTTCCCCGTTGTCTGTTTTGCATTCCGGCGCTCCTATGTCCTCCGGTGGTCCTTTCTACCTCTTTTCGTGTGTGGGTGTTAAACATTTCCGGATTGGACCGAGACTTGTCATGCGGCCTTGGTTTACTACCGGTAGAACGCCTGTCAAGTTTCGTACCATTTGGACTTCGTTTGATACTCCAACGGTTAACCGAGGGACCGAAAAGGCCTCGTGTGTGTTGCAGCCCAACACCTCTCCAAAGTGGCCCAAAATCCACCTAAACCTGTCCCATCATCTAGAGCGTTCGATCACGATCGTGTGGTCAAAAACCACACCTCATTTGGAGCTTCCTAGCTCCCTCTACCTTTAAAACTAGCCCCTCCTCCGAAATTCCGGGTCAAAACACCCCTAAACCCTAGATCCGCTCCTCTGCAGTCGCCGGACATGTCCGGAGCCTAGCCGGACACGTCGCGCCACCGCCGCTGACCTATCCCCTCGCGCCACGTGGCATCCCACCGATCCCCGCCGCTGCGGCCCGCGGCCAGCCCTCCCCGCCACCCGACCGGGCCCGCGCCCCGTCGCCTACCTCCGCCCGCGTGTCGTTGCCTCCTCCCGCGCCGGTCGCGGCGCGCCACCACGCCGGTGAGCGCCGCCCTGCTCCGGCAGCCCAAGTTCCACGCCGCCGAGGTCATCCGCCGGCCGCCGCCATCGCCTCCTCGCCGCCCGGAGCTCCGGCGAGCTCCGCCGCCTACCTCCACCGCCCCAGCTTCATCTCCTTCCTCCGGCGACGTCCAGCAGCTCCGGCGAGCATGAACTCCGGCCGGTGATCCTCGGTTCACGTGAAGCTACAATGTCTGGATCCAGATCTGAGATTCGAGGGTTGACTTTTTCTCCTCTAACCCTAATTTTTATGCAATCTTCATCATGCCATAACTCTGCATCCGTAGCTCCGATTCGTGCGTGTAGCATATCAAAATGTCCGTCTCGACGAGTACATCATTTCATCTCATTGCATCATTTTCATTTGAGCTCATATTGATGCCCGAAATACTATTGGAAGAGGTCTATGTGAGGAATATTTCAGATCTGTTTCAGCAAATGGCCGTTTGTCATTTTTGCCATGATTAATGTGTGCATGCTATGATCCTGAGCTCTACATGTGTTTTGTAGAATGCCATGTTATCTTTACAGAGGTGCTTGCCATGTATTTTTGTGATCTTCGTGGTGACTATCACAAGCATGCAAAGTAGCTTACTCAATGATGCTGATTTCGGAGACTTAGAATTTCACTAAGTCCTTGTCCTGATATTGTTTTTATGCTATATGTTCATGTTGTTTCTTAGTGATCCGTGCCTCTTTTGAGGATGATCAGTAAGGATGTTTTGTTAATATTGTGGTGCTCTATCCATCCATATCTTTGTTTGCAATTATGAAGCACCCTAGCTTGAGTCAATCGAGCTCTACTTTTGCTATAAAATGTTCCTGGCAGATTGTTAACTTGTTTAGCGATTTTGCCGAGCTTGTTGTTATTGATCCGTGCATGCTATGATGTTGTTCTTGCCATGTATAGCTTCTAAGTCATGTCTTCTTGATCATGTATTCTTATCTTGTCATGCAATGCCTCGTAGTGAGTGCATCGAGCTCGTAAACATGCCTACTCGTTAACTGTTTTGCATGCTCCAGTTTTTCACTTAAGTTTGAATCTGTTTATGTTTTTGCTATGTTCACATGCTTGCAATTATATTTTCTGATCCCTTTTGGCTCAAGGTCACTAAGGGACTTTTGTTATGTGCTTAGAGTAGCTTCATGCCATGCCTTGCTTTGCCATGATATGTTCCTGTAGAATGTAGTTTTCATGCTCTAAAGATTGCTTCCTGGTGATAAATTCCTGACTTGCGTTAATTTCACCAAGTCTGAAACCTGTTATCATTTGCACTTTTGCCATGCTTGTTTGAACCTGTTAATGAGTGAATTAGCCATAGCTCAGTGTTCATCTTTTGTCAAGCATCATGAGTGGATCCCTGCCATGTATTTTGTTGTCATGTTTGAGTGTTGTAGCATATTTATCTTGATGCATTTAGATGGATACTTGCTGATTATCGCAGACCGGTGTCATATTTGTTTTGCTTGCCATTTCCAAACCGTGCATCTGATTCCGGTGATCTTTATATCGATTTCAACCAAAATCACCTCACCTTTCCAGTGGCACTCTTGGATTTCTAAGTTGAGGCCAGGTTCAATCATTCCTTTCCAAATCTTGCATATGCATCACATACCGCATCCCGCATATCATATCATGTTTGTATCATGTTGCTTGAGCATTGCACGTGGTTGATTGTGTTCCTTTTGCTTATTGTTCTTGCTTGGGTAGAGCCGGGAGACGAGTTCGTGAACTAGGAGTCCGTTGAGTTCACTTACGAGGATCAAGGCAACTCTGAGTACTTTGCAGGCAAGATGACCATACCCTCGAAATCACTTCTATCTGCTAGATGCTCGCTCTTTTGCTATGCCTATGCTATGGTGCCTACCACTTGCTTATCATGCCTCCCATATTGCCATGTCCAACCTCTAACTCACCATGTCCTAGAAAACCATTCTTTGGCTATGTTACCGCTTTGCTCAGCCCCTCTTATAGCGTTGCTAGTTGCAGGTGAAGTTTGGAGATCGTTCCTTGTTGGAACTTGTTTATTGTTGGGATATCACAATATTATATTGTTTATATTAATGCACCTATATACTTGGTAAAGGGTGGAAGTCTCGTCCTTATGCCTGGTGTTTTGTTCCACTCTTGCCACCCTAGTTTCCGTCATATCGGTGTTATGTTCCCGGATTTTGCGTTCCTTACACAGTTGGGTTATAATGGGAACCCCTTGACAGTTCGCCTTGAATAAAACTCCTCCAGCAATGCCCAACCTTGGTTTTACCATTCGCCACCTAGCCTCTTTTTCCCTTGGGTTTCCGGAGCTCCTCTGAGTGTTGGTCCAAACTGGGCAGCCTGCGGGCCACCTCGGGGAAACTCGAGGGTTGGTTTTACTCGTAGCTTGACCTATCTGAGTGTGCCCTGAGAACGAGATATGTGCAGCTCCTATCGGGATTTGTCGGCACATTCGAGCGGTGTTGCTGGACTTGTTTTACCATTGTCGAGAATGTCTTGTAACCGGGATGCCGAGTCTGATCGGATTGTCTTGGGAGAAGGAATATCCTTCATTGACCGTGAGAGCTTGTGATGGGCTAAGTTGGGACTCCCCTGCAGGGATTTGAACTTTCTAAAGCCGCGCCCGCGGTTATGGGCAGATGGGAATTTGTTAATGTCCGGTTGTAGATAACCTGAAACTTAACTTAATTAAAATGCACCAACCGCGTGTGTAACCGTGATGGTCTCTTCTCGGCGGAGTCCGGGAAGTGAACACGGTGTTGGAGTAATGCTTGACGTAGGTTGCTCTAGGATCACTTCTTGATCATAGTTGTTCGACCGTGCTTTTGCCTTCTCTTCTCGCTCTCTTTTGTGAATATGTTAGCCACCATATATGCTAGTCGCTTGCTGCTGCTCCACTTCATACCTTACCTTACCTATAAGCTTAAATAGTCTTGATCACGAGGGTGTGAGATTGCTGAGTCCCCGTGACTCACAGTTTACTTCCAAAACCAGATGCAGGGACCGATGATACCGCTCCAAACGATGTGCTTGAGTTCGGAAATTCCTCGGCCTCTAAGCCTCAGATTGGGTGAGGCTTCGGATTTAATTCCACCCACCCACCCGAACATAAGCGATCTATCCCAAATCAGGCAAGAGCCCAATGAAACAGTACATCATTACTGGGCCAGATTCCTCCTGGTTAGGAACAGGATAAGGGACTGCCGCGAGGAAGACGCAATCTCAATCTTCTGCAATAATTGCACGGACAAGGGAATCCTCAACGCCATAAGTCGCCGTGATATTACACGCTTCGCTGACTTAGCGTCCATTGTACGAAAGTACTGTGCAATGGAAAGCGCGTGGAAAACCGAAATAAAATTTTGGGACGATCCGGCCCTGAATACAAACCCAGTCCGAAATAAAAGGGTGCATCATCGCCAGACACCCGGGACAAACACCAAAAAGCAAAAACCCTCTACAGGGCATGGAACCGTACTGGAAGGATGGCTTAATGGACCCTATAAAATTCACAGTACAGAGGACGCCACACCAACTCACAGCCTTAGAGGATGTTGGATACTCCGGCAGGTGGCCAAAATTGGCGAAGATCTCCTAATTCCGGAGGCCACAGAAAGCCACCCCAGAGACACCAATACGATATTAACAGTCTTCGAGACTTTCGCATCAAATAATATGCGAAAAAGAACACTCCACAGCCTTGCCGAAGTCTACCAAGTAGCAATAATAAACCCATGGAGTGACACGGCTATTACCTTTAACGCCAGTGATGAACCTAAATTCCGAACAGCCCGAGCACCAGCCGCATTGGTCCTCAGTCCAATAGTGGATGGCTTTCGTCTTACCAAGGTACTCATGGACGGCGGCAGCGGATTGAACCTCATTTATGAGGAAACCCTTCAAAAAATGGAAATAGACTGGAACCGCATTGAGCGAAGCAGCACAACCTTTAGATGAATAATCCCCAGTTGGGAAGCGCGATGTACAGGAAAAATCACACTAGATGTGGTGTTCGGCACGCCGGATAATTACAGGTCCGAAGAGGCCACGTTTCATGTGGCTCCGTTCAGCAGCGGTTATCACGCTCTGCTAGGGCGGGAAGCGTTTACAATCTTCCAAGCAATACCCCATTACGGGTACATGAAGCTCAAGATGCCCGGGCCTAACGGGATCATCACTCTCGCTAGTGATCCGGACATAGCACTCCGCGCCGAAAACAAGACAGCCGCACTGGCCCTCGAGGCACTATCCGAAGCCCTAGCGGCTGAGGAACTGACTGCACTGGCTCCACGGTGAATAGGGACGATGTGGTACTCAACAAAAGATCCAAGTCCACCTCCTTTAAACCGGCGGACGAAATAGTCAAATTCCAGGTCCATCCAACGGACCCCAATAAAACAGCTTCCATCGGGGCACAGTTAAACCCTGATGTAGACGCCGCACTACGAGAGTTCCTACGAGAGAATTGGGACATTTTCGCCTGGCACCCTTCAGACATGCCAGGAATCCCACGCAGGCTGGCCGAGCACAGCTTAAATATCCTAAAAGGATTCAAACCTGTCAAACAAGCTCTTCGGCGTTTTTACGAACCTAAGAGACGGGCCATGGAAGAGGAGCTAGCAAAGCTATTGGAGGCCGGATTCATCAGAGATATAAAACATCCGGACTGGCTAGCAAACCTGGTGATGGTACCAAAGAAGGACAAATCCTGGCGCCTGTGCGTTGATTTTAAAGACCTTAACAAGGCTTGCCCAAAGGATCCCTTCCCCCTCCCCTGCATCGATCAAATTATCGACGCTACCGCAGGACACGATTCGTTGTGTTTCCTCGACGCATATTTCGGCTACCATCAAATCAAGATGGCAGAATCAGACCAAGCCGCAACGGCATTTATCACACCATACGGCCCATTCTGCTTCAACACAATGCCCTTCGGGCTCAAAAACGCCGGCGCAACATATCAGCGCATGATTCAGACATGTCTAGCAAACCAGATCGACAAAACAGTGGAGGCATATGTAGATGATGTGGTCGTAAAAACAAGACATGTCGAATCTCTAGTAGACGACTTGAGGCTCACATTTGATAACCTTCGAACATACGACATCAAGCTCAACCCGGAAAAATGCGTTTTTGGCGTTCCAGCCGGAAAGCTCTTGGGCTTCATTGTATCCGGTAGAGGAATTGAAGCAAATCCAGCCAAGATCCGAGCTCTGTCACAATTGGATATCCCAAAGGACCTCAAACAAATAAAAAGTTAGCCGGATGCGTGGCGGCTCTAAGCCGCTTTATCTCCCGCTTGGGAGAAAAGGCCGTACCCCTTTACCGCCTCCTTCGGCGCACCAAACACTTCGAATGGACGGATGCAGCCACGGCCGGACTCGACGAAATAAAAGCCATATTGGCAACAAACCCAGTCCTAGCCGCGCCAAACATTGGCGAACCAATGCTATTGTACATTGCAGCAACACATCAGGTTGTAAGCGCAATGCTCGTCGTCGAACGAGAAACGGACGGACACAAATTCCCCCTTCGAAAGCCGGTCTATTATGTGTCCAGTGTCCTCACTCCGTGCAAATCACGGTACCCACATTATCAAAAGATTGCGTATGCGGTATTCATGGCATCCCGGAAGCTACGACACTACTTTCAAGAGTGTTCAATAACAGTAGCCTCGGAAGTACCACTTAACGATATTATAAACAACTGTGATGCAACGGGCCGAATTGCAAAATGGGCCATCGAGCTCCTCCCGTTCGACATAACTTATAAGCCACGGCGAGCCATCAAGTCGCAAGTTTTGGCCGACTTCGTCGCAGAATGGACGGAGGCCGAACTCCCTAAAGAGTACGGCACATATTCAAATTGGATCATGCATTTCGACGGCTCCAAGATGTTGGCCGGACTAGGGGCTGGCGTCGTTTTGACGTCCCCCACAGGAGACACAGTTCAATACGTACTCCAAATTATGTACACAGACTCCAACAATGCAGCCGAATATGAGGCCCTTTTACATGGTCTCCGGATGGCAGTATCCATGGGCATTCAATGCCTAGAGGTGCGCAGGGACTCGAACCTCGCAATATCCCAAATAAGTGGAGACTTCGATGCCAAGGATCCAAAAATGGCAGCTTACCGCAACGCCGTCCTAAAAATGTCAGCTCGGTTCGAAGGGCTTGAATTTCACCATATAGCCCGGGAAAATAATCAGGCGGCAGATGTCCTGGCACGTATCGGCGCAAAACGCGATGTAGTCCCCCCCCCAACATCTTCTTGGAAAGGCTGTTCAAGCCATCCGTAGTATGGAAAGGGGAGCCGAACAATAACAGCTCGGACCCAACCGCACTGCCCGACACCGAACATTCTGACACAATCGGAGGCTCTGCCAATGAAATAACACCTTCAGCCCACGTAATAATGGCCGTCATCGCCCCGTGGACAGAACCATTCCTTGCCTACCTTACTAGGCAGGAACTCCCCAAGGATCAAAATGAGGCACGCTGCATAGTGCGGCGATCCAAAGCCTACAAAGTCCACAAGGGAGAGCTTTATAAGAAAAGCACTACCGGAGTCCTTCAAAGGTGCATCTCCGAAGAGGAAGGGCGGAACCTCCTGGCTGAAATTCATGCCGGACTCGGCGGTCATCACGCTGCAGCTCGGTCCCTTGTAAGCAAGGCCTTCCGTACAAGCTTTTATTGGCCGACAGCCCGGGCAGACGCCCAGGACTTAGTCCAACGATGCGTCGGTTGCCAGCTCTTTGCAAACCAAAGCCATATGCCACCCACCGCCCTCCAAACCATCCCCATCACTTGGCCCTTCGCGGTCTGGGGGCTTGACATGGTTGGACCCCTTAAAGGCGGAACCCACAAGCAAAAATACTTACTGGTCATGGTGGATAAGTTCACCAAATGGATAGAAGCCAAGCCTGTTAAGACGGCCGAATCCGGACCGGTGATAGACTCTATATCCGGGGTTGTACACCATTACGGCGTCCCCCACAGCATCATCACTGATAACGGCACAAACTTTACGGCCGACGAGGTAAAACTCTGGTGCAAAAACATGGGCATCAAGCTCGATTATGCTTCCGTCTATCACCCACAAACTAACGGTCAGGTCGAACGTGCAAATGGTCTTATCATGAGCGGCATCAAACCCAGATTAGTCCGGTCCCTCAAGGAATCTAACATGCACTGGGTAGAGGAGCTCGAATCCGTACTCTGGGGACTGCGGACCACGCCGAATCGCACCACCGGATACACACCATTCTTTATGGTGTACGGCGCAGAGGCAGTTTTGCCTTGCAACATAATTCATGACTCACCTCGAGTGCGCATGTACGAAGAAAGAGAAGCCGAGCTTGATCGGCAGGACAGTTTGGACGCATTGGAGGAGGAGCGTGACATGGCAAAAGCGCGTTCCGCATTCTATCAACAGCAGGCTCGAAGATATCAAAGCAGAGAAGTACGGGCCAAAAATTACAACATTGGCGAATTAGTTCTACGCTTGCTGGACAAGAAAATGGACAAACTCAAGCCCAAGTGGGAAGGTCCCTTCATAATTGACCAAGTCCTGACTGGTGGAGCGTACCGCCTGCGACATGCATCGGATAACCGACTCCGAAGATTCTACGCCTAGCGCTGGACTCTGTGTTCGTCTCCTTCCTCTGTCCATTTTTTATATACTGTCTGTCTTACATTTCTCTCCTTCTCCCCTTCCTTTCTCTTATAGCCTTTTAAGGCTCAGCCAATGACGTGCTATTCGCACTCATTAAACCTGGGGGCTTCTTTTAACAGAAGCTTATTTATACGGGCTTCATGCCCAACATATGTGTTACACTTCCGCATGTACCTTTTATTTCACCATTATATGCATCGATATGACTTAAGTTTTGGCCAAGCTGGGTTGCCTGGCTCCTGTGCTTACCCCTACATTCCCGATTATTCAGCTAGGCGGTAAAGGGAGCACCTCTGCGATTGTTACTGCCGGATCAGTCGGATGTGTACCTCAGACTGGGTGAAGCCGAAAGCTAGCGTTCTTAAGGGAATATTCGGTCGGTGACCTAAAAGATGATCTTTTCACTTATTTATTTATGCGCCCCCAGATGCTTTTTCCCGCATCTTTTTCGTAGAATGGGCATGCACTTTAGGGCATGCCTCCCAGGGAAAGGAACCCCTAACGAAACTATTCTCCCTGGAAGATGTTTCTTACTAACCATGTAATATAACATAACTAGTCGGGCACTTGTCTGTTCACGCACTAATGACCCCTATGCCTGGTCTCCATGCATTCCCCGGTTCTTATATAACCGCATGGGAATTCGGACACACTCCGGACCGTCAGGTCCCGAGGCTGAAGCGAAAAGGTCAGCCATGACAAACGATCTACAATCCGGCTAGAAGGCATTATAAATGTCAATTAAATTACATAGTCATTCTGAATGATTGTATTCCTCTTCAATACCATCTAACAGGCTGTCTAATTTACAGTCCTGCTGGGAATACTTTGCGGCCAATTCTACTTGGCCGTATACTAAGCTTACAGGGATCTCCTTCCCATCGGGCCCCACAGGACTGACCTCAGCCATGTGGTTGGGGTCAGCCTTTGTGTACCGCGTCTTCACCATGGCCCAGGCCTCCCTAGCGCCTTAATGGCAGGCCGATATCTTCCACAATTGGAAGCGCCGCTGTGCTCCCTTTAGCTTCTCCGCAAGCTCTCCAAGACCTTCGGGCATGGAGATGGATGGCCACAAGGCCTGGGCGACGCCTTGCATCGCTTGCCGAACTCGCTCGAGCAGTTGCGAGAGCTCGGGAAGAAGGTCACCCGTAGAACCGGGCATCTCCTCTACAGGACGACCTGTTAGCACACCTACAGACATTACTCTGTTAGTGGACTTCCCTGCCGATCTTTTTTTCAAAGGTTTGTTCAAGCACTTACTAAATATGCCACGCCGAAGCCGCTGATTCTCCTTAACGGAGTCTGACAGCTGGGCACGAACATCTTTCAGGTCGATGCCCAGCTTGGTGTTGGCATCTTGGAGATCGTTCTTCTCCTGCCTCACCTTTGTCAGCACCTTCTCACCAGCCTTCAGCTGACGTAGGAGTTGTTGCCTTTCCGGATTCAATCCGGCGCCATCTGCAATTTCATTTGTCAGATTCACACCCATGCCGTGATTCGAAAAATACTTATCTTTCGAAGTGTGTATTACGAGAGGGGGTCTCCTTGGGCTCCCCTGCCGCGGCTAGTGCGGCCTCAAGTTGGGCTTTGCACTCTTCCAGCTCCTGGGACAGTAGAGAATTCTTTTCTGTAAGAACCTGCATAACAAATGATCCTTAAATCAGTTATTCTAACTGTTTCAAGTCTCGGGGGCTACTCGTATATATATATATATATAATTACCAAAATTTTCTTACCCGTATGTCTTTTACATATTGCTCCGTGGCTCTGGCTAGACCATTTTGAGCGGCACGGAGGTACGCATCTCCCAAATTGAAGGCATCTAATGCCTCTTGGGAGAAACAAGCGTCGCGAAGAATTGTCCGGCGACGCCTGTGGTTCATGGCACTCTCCACCTCAGAGTTGGTGGCAGACAACCTGTCCACATCCTCCGTCGGAGGAGCGTCCGGTGCGCGCCTTGTGTTCGCCTCCGCCTCCGGACCAGGCTCTGGAGCCTGGCTGGTGGAGGCGCGATTGGCAGCCTCTCCGGATATAATCCGGCGAGGTCTCTTTGTCCTGAAGAGAGCACGAGTGTTAATATGCCTTGAAGGTATAACACCTGGGATAAGGGGGCGCGCCATACCTTTGCACTGACGCCTTGGTCCGGACTGCACCTCTTTTCTGCCCACGGGGCCCTGCGGCCCCTCGTTAGCTTGTCGCCGCAGGTCCGGCCTCCCATCTCAAAAACCTCCCCTGCAAAGCTCGGTTGTAATCAGCAAACTGAAAACACGAGAGGGCGGACCCCTATTCGGGGTACTGGGACTTCGATCTCAGTTACCTGGGAGGCCGGGATTAGCCCTGGGTAATCGGCCGTAATGGCCACCAAGGCGTTGTCCTTGCTCAATTGATGGAACACTCCATCAATCAGCTCCACAGATAAGTCCGGATCCTCTTGAGAGGCCGGGTCGAGGGACCGTCCTGGGTCCTCGGGTTGTGGAGGAGGGATGTTTATTTCTTTAACAGCCTGGCGCAGTTCCTGCGTTGAAGTCGTTAGACTGAATATTTAACAATGGTAATATAAAATGGATGGGCAAGTAAATATGACCACTTACCCGGCTTGGGGGATTGTACATAGAAAATCCACCCTGTGGGTCGACGCGGAGAAATTCCACCTCTTCTCCCTTGTACAAAGCGGACAAGGTCTTTGTCAGAGCCGCAGCCGAATCTGGCCCCTTACGGCCGTAGCGGGTGGCGTCGTCCTCCCCGTTGAAGTCCCACATGGTGTGGCCTCTATACTGTAGCGGCTGCACCCCTCGCATGATGCATGCGGCCATGACCCCGATCATGGTCAGTCCGGAATGAGCTAACAATCTTATCCGGCCCATCAGGTAAAGAACGTCCTTGTCACTTTCCCTCTGAGGGCTCCATGGACGCCAACTTAGGCGCTTCTTTAGTGGAGCACTGTCGAACTCAGGGAGGCCGATCCAGACAGGATCCTGCAGTGGGACGTCCTCTATGTAAAACCATTCCGAAGGCCAGTCCTCGGACGCCTTCTTTGGGGTTCCGGATAGATATCCGGTCCCGGCGATGCGCCACACTTTGGCTCCGCCCACTTGATATATTGACCCCTTCTGAGAACGGGGCACAAGGCAGAATAGCTATTTCCACAGCCCGAAATGAGCCTCAACACCCAAAAACAGCTCGCAGAGGGCTACGAAGCCCGCGATATGCAATACGGAGGCAGGCGTAAGATTGTGTAGCTGGAGGCCATAGAACTCTAGGAGCCCCCGGAGAAACGGATGGATTGGAATCTAAGCCCTCTTATTAAATAAGGGACAAGGCATACCCGCTCTCCTTTGGAGGGATTAGGGGCACTCTCCGCTTGCTCTCCGCCATTATAGATGGCAAGACCGGCTCGAACCGGGACCATATAGGCTGGGGGAGAAATCCCTTGGTCTGGAGCGTCACTAGCTCGCTATGCGGGATGGAGCATCTCTCCCAATATCCAGGCTGAGGGCTGGAAGGGCGAAAGGAGGAGCTGCGACGGCTAGCCATGGTGGAATGGACCTTTGTCGGATGCGCTCTGATGAACACTCGCGAAGGGGAAAATGTGTGGTTTGGATCTAAATCCTCGTCCCCTTAAATGGGCGGCTCATTTACGCGGCTAGGGGTGTGGATGTAAAAACACTCAGACTTTTCATGTTCGTTTGACACGTGGGAGACGGCCATTATTGGGCGTAGAAGCCAAGGAGCGCCATATTTACAAGAAACCGGACTTTATTCAACAGGTACATGGAAATTGGAGGAGAACCCGCCTTGCAATGCCGAAGACAATCTGCGCGGCGGACTCATTGTCATTGAAGCCTGGTTCGGGGGCTACCGAGGGAGTCCTGGATTAGGGGGTGTTCGGATAGCCGGACTATACCTTCAGCCGGACTCCTGGACTACGAAGATACAAGATTGAAGACTTTGTCCCGTGTCCGGAAGGGACTTTCCTTGGCGTGGAAGGCAAGCTTGGCGATACGGATATGTAGATCTCCTACCATTGTAACCGACTCTATGTAACCCTAACCCTCTCCAGTGTCTATATAAACCGGAGGGTTTTAGTCCATAGGACAACATACAGAACAACAATCATACCATAGGATAGCTTCTAGGGTTTAGCCTCTCCGATCTCGTGGTAGATCTACTCTTGTACTACCCATATCATCAATATTAATCAAGCAGGACGTAGGGTTTTACCTCCATCAAGAGGGCCCGAACCTGGGTAAAACTTCGTGTCCCTTGCCTCCTGTTACCATCCGGCCTAGACGCATAGTTCGGGACCCCCTACCCGAGATCCGCCAGTTTTGACACCGACAGTGAGTGTAAGCCAACTATGTACCTTTCCCCTTTATTTATTTACATGGGTTGTTGTGAAGATTACCTCACTTGCGACATTGCTTTCAATGCGGTTATGCCTCTAAGTCGTGCTTCGACATGTAGGAGATATAGCCGCATCGAGGGCGTTACAATTACATGGATCGAGGGCTCCTACGTGGAGACCATAAAGGGGTGGCAATCGGGTTGGTTCTACGTCACCGAGCCGCGCCACACCAACTGGGTGGCGGCCCCTGAGTTTCGATCTGGAATCCCCACGCGGCTCACTTCCTGGAAGGAGAAGGGCCTGTCCTGGGGCTCATCGGTGGAGCTGGACGGACTCCAGAAGTGTATCTGGAACATGATAGGCAAGAAACTCAAGCTTGTCAACATAGTCCAGGTCATGCTCTTTCGCCGGATCCTCCCGTGTCAACGACGGGCTTTCAACTTATGGGAGTTCGACCCGGCCCAGCACCAGACTCTACGCGAGCTCTTCGACACGACGCATAAGGACGTCTGGAAGGTGTTGTTCAAGGGCGTTGAGGTCCCCCCTCCCCTTACCGAGGACCGCGGGCTAAGCGTGATGCGCCCTGCGAATCCGGTAAGTTCTGTACACCTCGTAGGGTATTTATTTTCCATAGTTTAACCATATGCGGGGTCTGAGCTCCCCATCAAGGGTGTTAAAATCGCGATTCTGTTATACGATTCTACGACTTTACAATCCAAACTTACCCATCTGATTCTACGATTTTAGTTCATAAAATCTACGTTTCTACGATCCTGGTAGTGAAGATTCTATGATTTACGATTCTACCATCAGAGCTCCGATCCAATTCAAAATCGTGATTCTGACAACCTTGCTCCCCATGCCTTTGACAGGACTGGGTGGAGACATCAGAGCAGATTGACTGTCCAGCCCCTGTGCCCGAAGACCCTGCAGACGCTCTCCTGACGGAGATGCGGACTCCGGCTCCTTATGAGGTGCCGGAGAAGAAGATCAAGAAGAAGGCCACGGGAACCCGAAAGAGTTCCCGGCGCCAGGTGGTATCGGACTCATCGTCCGATAACTCCGAGACGCACTCCTCTGAAAAACGAGGAGGAGGAAGATGAGGTTCTCCCCCTCCAGCCGGGGGAGACAAAAAGGAAGGCCGCCCCAACCGGGGAGGCCGAAGGGTCCAAGAAGGGAAGGACTCTCCTTCCGGACTGTTCCACCACCGCCGCCGACAGTCGAAGACGAGTGGTTACTCAGGGCCAAGCCCCTGCGAAGTCGTAAGTATTCGGATACCAGAGTAACTCATAGCATACTTTTATTGCACTGCTTCTCCTAACGTCGAATATGATCATGCAGTCCGCCCCGAGCCCGCATCGATGTATCCTCGTTAGACGGTTCCTTGGACTCGTCGGATATGAATAGCGAGTCACTTCCAACCGCCTCCTCTCCTCGCCCTATGGACAATGTCGAGGTATTGTCTCAAGGGGCACCAAACCGAGGGGAGGTAGTCCTGGAGGCGCCTCAAGGCGAACTTCCGGACTCCAGGCGCAAAGGGAGCAAGACTCCCAAGGGCTCCAAGTTCGGCCCTCAGCCGAACACCGTGCCAGAACCTCCAGTGGTTCCGAACTCCGGCAGGCGGCCCCCTGCCAAGAGGGGCAAGCCGCCCGTTGCGGTGACCTTTGTCTATCCAGAGGCCACCGACAACCTGCTGGAGCGCTTCGCGGCGCTTTCCATCGGACGAAGAGCACCGGCACTATTATGAAGTGCGGTGATCAAGAAGGTTCAGTCCGCAAGAGCGGACTGACTGAAGCTGTGCCAGCTTCTAACAGGCTTTGAGGTAAGTATTTAAAATATAAGGAAAATATTGTCGCATAGACAGTAGCCCCTGATGCTCTGTTTGGTGTTCACAAAGAAAAGCCAAATAGAGGATCAAATAATTCTGCAGGAGTCTAATACAAGTATGTATATATGTATATGCAGGCTTCGCTGCTGACCTCTGCCGCACTGACTGCGGAGGTCGCCGCACTGAAGCAGAACCTCAAGCGGTCCGAGAAAGAACTCGGCCTTGCCAAGAGGCAGCTCGAGGAGAACAAAGGTAAGTAATACCTTGTCTATATATATTAGATGTGGTTCCAAAATGATAGGATCATCATGGATGTGCCAGGGGCCATGACCGAAGTGGCGACCCTGAAGAGAGCGCTATCCGAGGCCGAAAACAAAGTGGCCGAGGAGCGCACCGAGCGGGAGAAACAAGAGGCATGGGTGGGCGAGGGGCAAGAGCTCCAGGCTCTCGTGAAGAAGCACAAGACTTTGGAGCTTGACTCGAAGACGCGAGAGTCCGATCTTGCCGCAGCCCTCGAGAGCACAAAGCATGCCAAGGCTGAAGCCCAAAAGGCCCTCCAGGAAATTGAGGCGATGAGGAAGATAGCGGCGGGTAAGGCATTCATTATGCAAAGCAAGCATGTGAAAGTAAATTACTTGTTACTTACCCGAGTTCAGAGCTCTCAAGGAGCATTCGCAGATTTTCCCCGCAGCATGTCGGATGCCGCAAAGTACTACCAGGCCGAGGAGGGAAGCTCGACGGAGAAGTTGTTCTAGTCTCAGTATACTGGGACCAAACACCCGATGCCTGTGAGCGACCAGCTGAAGCAACTGGTCGAGCTGCACAAGGCGGCCGAACAGGCCATGAGGGGCCTTATAGTCCGGATGTGGCCTGGCGACTCCCTTCCCAACAGCTACTTCGGCCTGGTGAGGCGGCTTGTGGATGCCTGCCCACGGCTAGAAGTCATAAAGCGTCCGTCTGCATCGAAGGTGCACGCCGGGCTTTTGCCCGTGCGAAGGTGCACTGGGCCAAGATGGACGCCGAGAAGCTGGTGAAGGAGGGGCCGCCGCAGGGCAAGGAGCATCGCCACCCTGAAATGTATTATGAGGGTGTCCTGAAGGGTGCCCGTCTTGTGGCGGACGAGTGTGCGAAGGATGTAATTTTTGAATGAACTTGCTCGTGTGATCCTGTATTATGAAAACTTGTTCATGTGCGCTATGCAACGCTTGTTTGAATTTAAAATATTACCTTCTGTGCGGCTGTTTATCAAATCTGAGAGATGGCCAGTCGTCGGCTTCTGCCCCCATGCCACGAGTGCTGGGGTGTTCGGGATAAATCTGAGCACTCTTTTTCCCATTGTTGGGTCCTTCGAGGGAGGTGCTCAGCACAACGAACAAGGCAATCAGACTATAATGCTTTATCACTCTCACTTAGCCATAGAAGTCTACAATTTTAAATTTTGGCGAAGCCCCTAGTATTCGGAAGGCCGAATTCGGGGCGCTATACACGCCTTAAGCCGGACAAAGCCGACTCCTCGCTCTAAGCGGCATAAGTCTTTAGGGACTCGAGACCTCTCGAACAGCGACCAGCTCTCGCCTTATCATGACAGTCAGTTTTAGCTTTCTCTACTGAGGTGCTTGCCCAGATGAAACCGGGGCACAATCGCAGTAGTTCTCCCAGTGCTACCTTAGCCGATATAGCGGAACGTAAGGTACCAAAACATGGGAGCCGGGCAAACCCAACTATTGACCCAAGACATGATTCGGAGCTGATGCATATAATGCTATAAGTTCGGGGTGCCGCACTGTCGAAAGTGTTCGGACTTCTCACGCCGTATTATGGGGTACGCTTAAGCCCCTGGCGTATTGGCCGTACCAGAGTGTACGGGTGCTGAATGTCATGAATGAACATATATATAAGAATAGAGAATGCGGTAATAGTCTAGTGCTATGCATTGTTTATTCAAAAAGGTGCGTCGAAGCAGAATGATACAAGTAGTGCGATAAGCAAAAAGTAGGACTATTTGACATGTCCCCTCCAAGGGCAAGCTGAGGAATGGTATTTAAAGCAGGTATTTCACTCGTTATCAGAGACCACCTGGAGTTCCATGGTACGACGTAGCTTTCTGCCTCCTTGGTTGTTGTATCGTGTGTCCGGCAATCGTACTGCCGGACGGGGTTTCCAGAGAGTAAAGTCCTGAAGAGAGAAAAATAACAAAGCGGGAAGCCCCTAGTGCGGTTGAGCCGCGTTTTGGGGCGTGCCGTAGTCGTGCCCCCACCTATGCCCATGGTATTTTCAATGCGTAATTATGTACGCGTGGCACTGATTTCGCCGTTTGGCTGGGACTGGGGTGGGGGCCGCATTGCTATGCGAGCTCGGAACGTGCCAGGCGGTCTTGTTGCAGATTACTCCGGGCGCGCTTGACGGTGTCCGGGTGTTTAATCACCGAACTGGTGGATTGCCTGAAGAGGCTGCTTTGTGCTTCTGCTGCGAGGGCCGCAGTGTGCTCCTCCGTGCGGAGAGAGCGCTCTGTGTTTCCATTGACTGTGATGACCCCCGAGGTCCTGGCATCTTGAGCTTGAGGTATGCATAATGCGGTACCGCATTGAATCTCGCAAATGCGGTTCGCCGAGCAGTGCATGATAGCCACTGCGGAACGGGACTATATCGAAGATTAACTCCTCGCTTCGGAAGTTATCCGGGGATCCGAAGACCACTTCCAGTGTGACTGAGCCTGTGCAATGGGCCTCTACACCTGGTATGACGCCTTTGAAGGTCGTTTTTGTGGGTTTGATCCTTGAGGGGTCTATACCCATTTTGCGCACTGTGTCCTGATAAAGCAGGTTCAGGCTGCTGCCGCCGTCCATAAGGACTCGAGTGAGGTGAAATCCGTCGATGATTGGGTCTAGGACCAGTGCGGCGAATCCTCCATGACGGATACTAGTGGGGTGGTCCCTGCGATCGAAGGTGATCGGACAGGAGGACCATGGGTTGAACTTTGGGGCGACTGGCTCCAACGCATATACGTCCCTTAGCGCACGCTTCCGCTCCCTCTTGGGGATGTGGGTTGCGTATATCATGTTCACCATCCGCACTTGTGGGGGGAACCTCTTCTGTCCTCCGGTGTTCGGCGGCCGGGGCTCCTCCTCGTCATCGCTATGTACCTTATCTTTGTTTTCGGCATTTAACTTGTCGGCCTGCTTGAACACCCAACATTCCCTGTTGGTGTGGTTGGCTGGCTTGTCGGGGGTGCCGTGTATTTGACACGAGCGATCGAGTATACGGTCCAAACTGGACGGGCCCGGAGTGCTTCTTTTGAATGGCTTTTTCCGCTGACCGGGTTTAGAGCCTCTGAATCCGGCATTGACTGCCGTATCCTCGGTATTGTCGTTGTTGATGCGGCGCTTGTGTTTGTTGCGACGTGACCTGCCATTGCTATCCTTGGTATCCAAAGTACCATGGTTCTTTGATATGTTATTGCTTCGAGCCAGCCAGCTGTCCTCTCCCGCGCAAAAGCGGGTCATGAGTGTCGTGAGGGCTGCCATAGATTTCGGCTTTTCCTGGCCAAGGTGCCGGGCGAGCCACTCTCGCGGATGTTGTGCTTAAAAGCTGCTAGGGCCTCTGCATCCGGACAGTCGACAATTTGATTTTTCTTTGTCAGGAACCGTGTCCAGAATTGCCTGGCCGATTCCTCTGGCTGCTGAATTATGTGGCTCAAGTCATCGGCATCTGGTGGTCGCACATAAGTGCCCTGGAAGTTGTCGAGGAATGCGGCTTCCAGATCTTCCCAACAGCCAATGGATTCTGCTGGCAGGCTGTTGAGCCAATGCCGAGCTGGTCCTTTGAGTTTGAGTGGGAGGTATTTGATGGCGTGTAGATCGTCACCGCGGCCATGTGGATGTGCAGGAGGAAGTCCTCAATCCATACCGCAGGATCTGTTGTACCGTCATATGATTCGATATTTACGGGTTTGAAACCCTCTAGGATTTGGTGATCCATTACTTCTTCTGTGAAGCATAGGGGGTGTGCGGCGCCTCTGTACTGGGCTATATCGCGACGCAGCTCAAATGAGTCTTGTGCGCTGTGTTCGGCCCGGCCGGATTTACTTTTACTGTATCCGGCGTGACGGTTATCGTCTCGCATAGTGGCGCGCCCTCGTGATCCGTAGATCAATCTTGCGTGTTTTGCTTTGTCCTCCAATACGTCTCGCAGGTCTAGCGTGTTTCCCCGTGCCTTGACATTTTTATTTGAGTGGCATCAGGGTGCAGGCTGAGCTTTTGGCTGAAATGCCTCTCTGTTGCGGCCACGAGGTGGCCGATCAGCCACATCATACGCTGGAGATGTAGGTTTTAATGCTTCCTCCTCCAGTCAGGGTAGCAACTTGCGCTTTGGGTAACTCTTGGAGGGGCGTTCGAGTTCATATTCCTCAGCCGCAAGGACTTCAGTCCATCTGTCAGCTAGCAAATCTTGATCAGCTCGAAGCTGCTGTTGCTTTTTCTTAAGGCTATTTGTCGTGGCTATAAGCCGGCGCTTGAGCACTCTTGCTCGATGGGATCCTCAGGCACGACAAATTTGTCATCATCGAGGCTTGCCTCGTCTTCGGAGGGAGGCATGTAATTATCATTCTCCGCCTCTCCATCTGCCGCTCTCTCGGGAGGGCTGGCTTCTCCATCCTCCTGCTCTAAATCTTGCTGGAGGGGATTGTCGTCATCTTCGGCACTGTCCGGAGTGCTATTATCTCCTATGTCGGTATCACCACTTTTGCCTTGGCAAGATTTAGAGCGGCGCCACTGACGTCGGCGCTTGGGTTGCTTCTTGGAGGGGTCATCCTCCGATGTCCCGTCGCCATTGCTTTCTTTGGGTGTGTCCACCATATATATATCATATGATGAGGTGGCTGTCCAGTGCCCTGTGGGCAGTGGTTCTTGTTCGTCTCCTGCATCCGTCGTCCATACCGTCGATGTCTTCAGAGTCGAAGTCGAGCATGTCGGTCAAATTGTCGACAGTGGCTACTAAGTGGGTGGTGGGTGGGCGACGAATTTCTTCGTCATCCGCATCCCAATCCTGCCGGACATAGTTCGGCCAGGACTCTCCTGACAAGGAGAGAGACTTTAATGAGTTCAATATGTCGCCGAAGGGCGAGTGCTAAAATATATCCGCGGAGGTGAACTCCATGATCGGCGCCCAGTCGGATTGATAGGCACGGGCGCAGGCGGTTCGGAGTCCGTGGCCGGGGAGGAATCCGGCAGTTTGGCGTCACGGCTCTCGTGAAGGGTAAGGTTGATACTCGGCTCGATCACCGCTGAGAATGCAGCCTCCGTGGCGGGGTCTATCCACCCATCCATGGATGGCGCAATTGGCTCCGAATTGAGGGTCGGAGCGGTTGCCGGTGCGGTCTCCTGAACATTGTCCGATGGTAGAGCTAAATCATGCTCATCGTGACCGTGCGGCGCACTCGGAGGGGCTCGAATCCGTCGAAGATCAAGTCTCCGCGGATGTCGGCCGTGTAGTTTAAGCTTCCAAACCTGACCTGGTGGCCAGGGGCGTAACTCTCGATCTGCTCCAGATGGCCAAGCGAGTTGGACCGCAGTGCGAAGCCGCCGAATACGAAGATCTGTCCGGGAAGAAAAGTCTCACCCTGGACTGCATTGCTATCGATGATCGAAGGAGCCATCAAGCCTGACGATGACGACACAGAGGAACTCTCAATGAAAGCACCAATGTCGGTGTGAAAACCGGCGGATCTCGGGTAGGGGGTCCCGAACTGTGTGTCTAGGCGGATGGTAACAGGAGGCGGGGGACACGATGTTTACCCAGGTTCGGGCCCTCTCGATGGAGGTAAAACCCTACTCCTGCTTGATTGATCTTGATGATATGAGTATTACAGGAGTTGATCTACCACGAGGTCGAAGAGGCTAAACCCTAGAAGCTAGCCTATGGTATGATTGTTGTTGTTGGTCCTACAGACTAAACCCTCTGGTTTATATAGACACTGGAGGGGGCTAGGGTTACACAGAGTCGGTTATAAGGAAGGAGATCTATATATCCGTATTGCCAAGCTTGCCTTCCACGCCAAGGAGAGTCCCATCCGGACACGGGACGAAGTCTTCACTCTTGTATCTTCATAGTCCAACAGTCCGGCCAAAGGATATAATCCGGCTGTCCGGATACCCCCTAATCCAGGACTCCCTCACCCGTCCTCCGCGAGATCAGGTCCCTATAAAAAAAGATGAATTGGTCCAAGGGTTAGATGCAAAAAAGAAACCCTTAACATATCAAAAATATGGCGCCACTTTATGCATCAAGCTTATGCATTGAACCTTGGATGTTCAATCACACAAGACCGACATGAACGGACCTGATTTTAAATTTCGCATAATGTATCATACTATATCTTAATCTGATCTGAACAACAGCTAGTTCATGCATACATCATACATGTACACCTCACTTGCATCAAATCTTGTTAATAGTAAAACATGAGAGAATAACAAAGAAACAAGCATAAAATACTATGAGAAGCTTCTTGGAATCATCATGGCCTCACAGAAGATAGTTTTGGAGGAGTGAACACTACTAGGGAAAAGCCTAGCAGTAGCGCTAATGATAATGATCATGAAACTTCAGATCAAGTTACTATCGAACCTCGTAGGTCAACCAGAGCATGTTTCGCACCAGAGTGGTACGGTAATCCTGTCCTGGAAGTCATGTTACTAGACCATGACGAACCTACGAACTATGAGGAAGCGATGATGAGCCCAGATTCTGATAAATGGCTTGAGGCCATGAAATCTGAGGTAGGATCCATATATAAGAACAAAGTGTGGACTTTGGTGGACTTGCCCGATGATCGGCAAGCCATTGAGAATAAATGGATCTTCAAGAGGAAGACGGATGCTGATGGTAGTGTTACTATCTACAAAGCTCAAATTGTCACAAAAAGTTTTTCGACAAGTTCAAGGTGTTGACTACGATGAGTTTTTCTCACTCCTATCAATGCTTAAGTCCGTCCGAATCAGGTTAGCAATTGCTGCATTTTATGAAATCTGGCAAATGGATATCAAAACAACATTCCTTAATGGATTTATTAAAGAAGAGTTGTATATGATGCAACCAGAAGGTTTTGTCAATTCTAAAGGTGCTAACAAAATGTGCAAGCTCCAGCGATCCATCTATGGACTGGTGCAAGCATCTCGGAGTTGGAATATACGCTTTGATGAGTTGATCAAAGCATATTGCTTTATACAGACTTAAGGTGAAGCATGTATTTACAAGAAAGTGAGTGGGAGCACTACAACCTTTCAGATAAGTATATGTGAATGACATATTGTTGATCGAAAGTGATGTAGAATTTTTCTGTAAAGCATAAAGGAGTGTTTGAAAGGAGTTTTTCAAAGAAAGACCTCGGTGAAGCTGCTTACATATTGGGCATCAAGATCTATAGAGATAGATCAAGACGCTTGATAAGATTTTTTCAATGAGTACATACCTTGACAAGATTTTGAAGTAGTTCAAAATGGAACAGTCAAAGAAGGAGTTCTTGCTTGTATTGCAAGGTGTAAAGTTGAGTAAGACTCAAAATTAAAGGATCGAGATGGACCTAGAGGCGGGTGAATAGGTACAATTACAAATTTTAATTATTACTTAGCAATTTTAGGCAATAATGCGGAATATGAAGATGAGCCTAACAACTGCAAGTGTAGTACAAGGAGCTAAGCAAGATAAACAAGTATCACAAGTATGTAAGTAAGAAAGCACAAGATGATACAAGTAAGTCCTAAGAGACAAGTAACCACAAGTAGAGAGTTAGCGTTAGGAAGAACCGCAACTCTGGGAGACGAGGATGTATGCCGATGTTCACTTCCT
Source organism: Triticum urartu (assembly GCF_003073215.2). NCBI lineage: Eukaryota > Viridiplantae > Streptophyta > Magnoliopsida > Poales > Poaceae > Triticum > Triticum urartu. Next base: position 457,341,036 of record NC_053026.1, on the reverse strand, counting down.
TGGAGGGAAGCTACGTCACCATTAGAGAGGTGGATGTTACCACGAAGGCACACCAACGCCACGAAGGCTCACCCTATTCTCCCTTTGAGACAACACCATGAAGGCGTTTCTCAACCACTAGTGGTAGACCTTGAGGTGGTCTCCAAACCCTCACAAACTTTTCCAGGGGGTAATCACAACGGTCGATTCCTCTCCGAAAGACTCCTACTGCCTAGGAGTCTCCAACCTCCAAGAGTAACAAGAGCGATGGGGAAAAGCTCAAGACTTTCTCAAATCACGAATTCCTTTGGTGCAAAGAAGGGGAAGGAGTGGATCTATCACTTGATTGGAGAACTTCTCTCAAGTGCTCTCAAATCCCTTGGGGACCTAAGATTTGGTGTGGAAGAGTGAGAGAGTGAGTGAAATGTGTTATTAGCAAGCTCAAAGTGAATGGTCAACCTCATCCCATGAGGGGGAGAAGGCTATATATAGTGGAAGTGGGAAAAGCAACCGTTTGAGCAACACAAGTGCACAGGAGGCATTGGACGTTCGGATAGGACCGGACGTCCGGTGGCACAGATAGGTCCGGACGTCTGACAGACGTCGGTCGTCCGGTCGCTGGAGAATCACATGCCACGAATTAGCATCCACCTAACGAACGTCCAGACCGTTCCGGTCGTCCGGTGACCGGACATCCATAGAGGACCGGATATCCATAAAAACTGTTCTGTTGAGTAAGTGTCGGACGTCCGTTAGTAAGTGTCGGACGTCCGGATCAGAACGGACATCCGTGGACCGGACGTCCGGAGAAGGTCGGACATCCGTGAATTTTGTTCTGTGAAGAAACACCGGACGACCGACGGGAGCCGGACGACCGGTCAGCTGAAAGGGATCGGACGTCCGTAATGTACCGAACGTCCGGAGGAAAATGGGGTTGTGGGTTTTGAGCAAATCTTTCACTAGATCTATCGATCCCCTCTTAATAGTGCGGGATCCCTATACTCAAGAACAAACCGTAAACAAAGCCAACGCTATTGTCTTGTATCTCCAATCTTGAGTTATATGCATTTGTCTTTAATCATGATCCACACACGGCCTGAGACATAATACTGAGATATACTTGATAAACATGATTAGTCCCATACATGCATGTTGTCATCAACATCAAAATAAGATTAAGGGCATAATTGCACTTTCACCCGACCACGGCAGAAAATAGAAAGAGAATGAAAGTCATTCCCTATGCCTCAGCCATAGGTTCTATAAAGCATGCCATGCTGTGTACCAAACCTATTGTGTACCTTGCCATGAGTTTGGCAAGGGGGTATGATAGTGATCCAGGAGTGGATCACTGAACAGCAGTCAAAGTTATCCTTAGTTACCTAAGAGGACTAAGGAAATATTTCTCAGTTATGGAGGTGATAAAGAGTTCGTCGTAAAGAGTTATGTCGATGCAAGCTTTTACATCGACCCGGATGACTCTGAGTCTCAATCTGGATACATATTGAAAGTGGGAGCAATTATCTAGCATAGCTCCATGCAGAGCATTGTAGACATAGAAAAATTGCAAAATACATACGGCTCTGAATGTGGCAGACCCGTTGACTAAACTTCTCTCACAAGCAAAACATGATCACACCTTAGTACTCTTTGGGTGTTAATCGCATGGCGATGTGAACTAGATTATTGACTCTAGTAAACCCTTTGGGTGTTGGTCACATGGCGATGTGAACTATGGGTCCTATTCACATGATGATGTGATCTATTGGTGTTAAATCACTTCGCATTGTGAACTAGATTATTGACACTGGTGCAAGTGGGAGACTGGAGGAAATATGCCCAAGAGGGAAAAATGAAGTTGTTATTTATATTTCCTTATATCATGATAAATGTTTATTATTCATGCTAGAATTGTATTAACTGGAAACTTGATACATGTGTGGATACATAGACAAAACACAGTGTCCCTAGTGAGCCTCTACTAGACTAGATCGTTGATCAAAGATGGTTAAGTTTCCTAACCATAGACATGAGTTGGCATTTGATGAACGAGATCACATCATTAGGAGAATGATGTGATGGACAAGACCCATGCGTTATCTTAGCATAATGATCGTAAGTTTTATTGTTATTGCTTTCTTCATGTCATATACATATTCCTTGGACTATAAGAGTAAGCAACTCCCGGATACCGGAGGAATACCTTGTGTGCTATCAAACGTCACAACTTAACTGGGTGATTATAAAGATGCTCTATAGGTATCTCCGAAGGTGTTTGTTGGGTTGGCATAGATCGAGATTAGGATTTGTCACTCCGAGTATCGGAGAGGTATCTCTGGGCCCTCTCGGTAATACACATCATGATAAGCCTTGCAAGCAATGTGACTAATGATTTAGTTGTGGGATGATGTATTATGGAATGAGTAAAGAGACTTGTCGGTAACGAGATTGAACTAGGTATGAAGATACCGATGATCGAATCTCGGGCAAGTATCATACCGATGACAAAGGGAATAACGTATGTTGTCATTACGGTACGACCGATAAAGATCTTCGTAGAATATGTGGGAACCAATATGAGCATCCAGGTTCCGCTATTGGTTATTGACCGGAGAGGTGTCTCGGTCATGTCTACATAGTTCTCGAACCCGTATGGTCCACACGCTTAATGTTCGATGACGATTTTGTATTATATGAGTTATGTGATTTGGTGACCGAATGTTGTCCGGAGTCCTGGATGAGATCACGGACATGACGGGGAGTTTCAAAATGGTCAAGAGGTAAAGATTCATATATAGGACGATAGTATTCGGACACGGAAGTGTTCCGGGGGTATCGGGTACGTATCGGGTCACCTGAAGGGGTTCCGGGCAACCCCCGACAAACTATATGGGCCTAATGGGCCAAGAGAGGGACAAACCAACCCCTAAGGTGTTGGTGCGCCCCCCACATACGGGCTTGCCAAATTGAAGTAAAAAAGGGGAACGAGGAAAGGAAAAAGGGAATAGGATTCCCCCTTCCCCCTCTTCCCTTCCTACTTCGAATAGGAATAGGAAAGGGGGGAGGCCGAATTGGGAGGACCCCAAGTAGGATTCCTCCTACTTGGGGCGCCCCCTTGGCTGCCTCTCCTCCCCTCCAACCTATATATATGAGGGGCGCACCGCTAGAACACACAACAAACATTGTTAGCCGTGTGCAGCGCCCCCCTCCACAGTTTACGCCTCCGGTCATATCGTCGTAGTGCTTAGGCGAAGCCCTGCGCGGATCACTTCACCATCATCGTCACCACGCCATCGTTATGATGAAACTCTCCCTTGACACTTTGCTGGATCAAGAGTTCGAGGGATGTCATTGAGCTGAACGAGTGCTGAACTCGGAGGTGCCGTACGTTCGGTGCTTGATCGGCCGGAATGATAAGAAGTTCGACTACATCAACCGCGTTGTCAAACGCTTCCGCTTTCGGTCTACGAGGGTACATGGAAAAACTCTCCCCCTCTCGTTGCTATGCATCTCCTAGATAGATCTTGCGTGAGCATAGGAAATTTTTTGAATTTGCATGCTACGTTCCCCAACACTTCCACCCAACCGAGCTTAAGTGTGTGCGATTGTCCATGTCCACGCCCTACATGCAAGTGGTGATGGAGCCCCTTGCGGTAAGGCGTATTCCAGCTGAGCCTTCTTCATCAGGCTCGATACCACAACTCACAGATAGGCTCTTTGGCAATTTCTGAATAAGAAAAACATATCAATTAATAAGTAGCCTCGCACATACTCTTGCAAATATATTTCTACTAAGTATAGATTTCTACACTATCAAAAGACACGGTACTACATATTTCTACTAAGCATGAATTCTACTAATAAGTATGGATTATCTACACTAGTAACAGTTCCTTGGATTCTACACTAATAAGCATGTCATCGGACTCTACACTAAAGCATATCGTCGATTAGATTCCACACGGTATATCATTGGACTCTACACTAAGCATATCATCGGATTCACTAAGCATATCATCGGATAATTTGCATTTGTAAGTACAACAATAAAGCATATATATCATCAAATTACTATAGTAAGTATAACATACCATATCATGCCGATCAACCATGGTACTTGTCAGGCGGATCACGAATGGCACCCCGGCAAAGTCATCATGTGGCGGAATTATGTCCCATAGGTTGCACACCTCCTCTTCGCTCAGCCTCATTCTTTGAGCATAGATGGCTTCATGAAGTGGGTCATCATCATCTTCATCAAGTGGGTTCTTATCATCTTCATCATCTTCCTCCTTATTGATATAAATGACAGCTAGCTTGGGTCTTTCTGCTCTGAAGGAGAAGCTGATCAACTCACCACCAGTAATACCCATGCAGGCAAGGAAACAGACCCATCCATCTCCTCCAATCTACGACATATTGCATCCTTTCTCGACCTCCATAGCATAGGGCTGATAACCCACAAGTATAGGGGATCGCAACAGCTTTCGAGGGTAGAGTATTCAACCCAAATTTATTGATTCGACACAAGGGGAGCCAAAGAATATTCTCAAGTATTAGCAGCTGAGTTGTCAATTCAACCACACCTGGAAACTTAGTATCTACAGCAAAGTGTTTAGTAGCAAAGTAATATGATAGTGGTGGTAGCGGCAACAAAAGTAAAGACATCAAAAGTAATGTTTTTGGTATTTTGTAGTGATTGTAACAGTAGCAGCGGGAAAGTAAATAAGCGAGAACCAGTATATGGAAAACTCGTAGGCACCGGATCAGTGGTGGATAATTATGCCGGATGCGGTTCATCATGTAACAGTCATAACATAGGGTGACACAGAACTAGGTCCAATTCATCAATGTAATGTAGGCATGTATTCCGTATATAGTCATACGTGCTTATGGAAAAGAACTTGCATGACATCTTTTGTCCTACCCTCCCGTGGCAGCGGGGTCCTATTGGAAACTAAGGGATATTAAGGCCTCCTTTTAATAGAGAACCGGAACAAAGCATTAGCACATAGTGAATACATGAACTCCTCAAACTATGGTCATCACCGGGAGTGGTCCCGATTATTGTCACTTCGGGGTTGCCGGATCATAACACATAGTAGGTGACTATAGACTTGCAAGATAGGATCAAGAACTCACATATATTCATGAAAACATAATAGGTTCAGATCTGAAATCATGGCACTCGGGCCCTAGTGACAAGCATTAAGCATAGCATAGTCATAGCAACATCAATCTCAGAACATAGTGGATACTAGGGATCAAACCCTAACAAAACTAACTCGATTACATGATAAATCTCATCCAACCCATCACCGTCCAGCAAGCCTACGATGGAATTACTCACGCACGGCGGTGAGCATCATGAAATTGGTGATGGAGGATGGTTGATGATGACGACGACGACGAATCCCCCTCTCCGGAGCCCTGAACGGACTCCAGATCAGCCCTCCCGAGAGGTTTTAGGGCTTGGCGGCGGCTCCGTATCGTAAAACGCGATGATTTCTTCTCTCTGATTTTTTTTCTCTCCGAAAGCAAATATATAGAGTTGGAGTTGGTGTCGGAGGGTTTCCAGGGGGCCCACGAGGTAGGGGCGCGCCCTGGGGGGGCCACCCTCGTGAGAAGGGTGTGGGCCCCCTGGTCTTCATCTTTGGCGAGGATTTTTTATTGTTTTTTCTAAGATGTTCCGTGGATTTTCAGGTCATTCCAAGAATATTTGTTTTCTGCACATAAAACAACACCATGGCAATTCTGCTGAAAACAGTGTCAGTCCGGGTTAGTTCCATTCAAATCATACAAGTTAGAGTTCAAAACAAGGGCAAAAGTGTTTGGAAAAGTAGATACCACGGAGACGTATCAAACTCCCCCAAGCTTAAACCCTTGCTTGTCCTCAAGCAATTCAGTTGACAAACTGAAAGAAAGAAAGAAAAACTTTTACAAACTCAGTTTGCTCTTGTTGTTGTAACTATGTCAAGCCAGCATTCAAGTTTTCAGCATATATCATAACTAACCACATTTGCAATAATTCTCAGGTCTCATAATTACTCATATCAATAGTATAATCAACTAGCAAGCCATAATAATAAATCTCGGATGACAACACTTTCTCAAAACAATCATAATATGATATAATAAGATGGTATCTCGCTAGCCCTTTCTGAGACCGCAAAACATAAATGCAGAGCACCTTTAAAGATCAAGGACTGACTAGACATTGTAATTCATGGTAAAAGAGATCCAATCACAGTCACACCCAACATAGATTAAAAGTGATGAATGCAAATAACAGCTGTGCTCTCCAGCTAGTGCTTTTCAATAAGAGGGTGATGACTCAACATAAAAGTAAATGGATAGGCCCTTCACAGAGGGAAGCAGGGATTTGTAGAGGTGCCAGAGATCAATTTTGAAATAGAGATAAATTGTATTTTGAGCAGTATACTTTCATTGTCAACGTAACAACTAAGAGATGGCGACATCTTCCATACTAAACACATTATAGGCGGTTCCCAAACAGAATGGTAAAGTTTATACTCCCCCTCCACCAACAAACAGCAATCCATGGCTTGCTCGAAACAACGAGTGCCTCCACATACATCAGCGTCCCAGGGGGAGTTTTGTTTGCAATTAATTTTGATTTAGTTTGCATAAAGCATGGGACTGGGCATCCCGGTGACCAGCCACTTTTCTCGTGAGTGAGGAGCGGAGTCCACTCCTCTGAGAATAACCCGCCTAACACGGAAGATAAGGACAGCCTTGGTTGATACATGAGCTATTCGAGCATACAAAACAGAATGTTTATTTGAAGGTTTAGAGTTTGGCACATACAAATTTACTTGGAACGGCAGGTAGATACCGCATATAGGAAGGTATGGTGGACTCATCCGGAATAACTTTGGGGTTTAAGGGATTGGATACACAAGCAGTATTCCCGCTTAGTACAAGTGAAGGCTAGCAAAAGACTGGGAAGCGACCAACTAGAGAGCGACAACAGCCATGTACATGCATTAAAATTAATAAACATTGGATGCAAGCATGAGTAGGATATAATCCACCATGAACATAAATATCGTGAAGGCTATGTTGATTTTGTTTCAACTACATGCGTGAACATGTGCCAAGTCAAGTCACTTAAATCATTCAAAGAGGATACCACCCCATCATACCACATCATAATCATCTCAATAGCATGTTGGCACACAAGGTAAATCATTATAACTCATAGCTAATCAAGCATGGCACAAGCAACTATGATCTCTAATTGTCATTGCAAACATGTTTATTCATAATAAGCTGAATCAAGAACGAGGGACTCATCATATTTACAAAAACAAAAGAGGTCGAGTTCATACCAGCTTTTCTCATCTCAGTCAGTCCATCATATATCATCATAATTGCCTTTCACTTGCACGACCGAACGGTGTGAATAATAATAAGAGTGTACGTGCATTGGACTAAGCTGGAATCTGCGAGCATTCAATAAACAGGAGAAGACAAGCAATGGGCTCTGGGTTAAATCAACAATAATGCATATAAGAGCACTTCAACAATTTAATTTATGGTCTTCTCCTACTGACCCCCAAAGAAAAGAAAGAAATAAAACTATTTACACGGGAAAGCTCCCAACAAGCAAAAGAAGAACGGAAATATTTTTGGGTTTTCTTTTTAATTATACTACTACTAATTTTTTTGGTTTTTCTTAAGGTTTAACAAACACACAAGAAGAAAGCAGGAAAAAGAAAATAAACTAGCATGGATATTACAGTGAAAAAGTATGAGCACCGACATCTAGCAATGAGTGTGTGTGAACATAAATGTAATGTCGGTGAGAAATACGTACTCCCCCAAGCTTAGGCTTTTGGCCTAAGTTGGTCTATGGCCACGGCTGGCCTGGCGGATATCCATAATAATAATTGTTGGGGTCGTACTATGATGAGGAAGAATAGTTGGGATCATACTGTGTTGAAGAAGAAGACTCTGACTGCCACTGGCTGACAGTCATCTCTGGATCCCAAGAATAAACAGATTTTCGTGGAGGCTCATCTTGTGGTTCCTATTCCGGGGCTGGTGCAGGATTCTTGTAAGCTTGGACGGAAGCCCACGTAACGAGGTAGAGTCCTACAAAATTAAACAAAGAAGGAGCAGGCAGGATAATAGTCTCAGGATGATGTTTGTTAAAGAACAATTGATATTTAAGCTCTCCTGCCCTATTCTTAACAATAAAATCATGTGCCACCATACTTTTATGATCTAGATAAACACGGGGCAACACCTTTTCTTCCTTCTCAGCATGCCTAATAGGTATGTTAAAATGTGCAGCTAGGCGTGTGGCATAGACAGCTCCAAAGATGGGATCCTTAGTACGGTTCATACTTAACTGTCTAGCAATAATACCGCCCATACTAAAAGTGTTATCACTGTATAAACCGTGGTGCAGAATAATTATATCAGGGATACTAAGGTTTCCACTGTTTCCGCGTCCAATTAAACAACGACTAGCAAATAATGCAAAGTAACGTAAAACAGGAAAATGTATGCTAGTGATTCGTGCATCGGAAACCTTTCTAGTTTCTCCTACAGTGATAGTATCAATAAACCCAGCCACATCATCATGATGTGGTTCTTCTGTCTTGCCCTCAAAAGGGATTAAACAAATCCGACAGAAATCATAAAGTGACATCTCCTTATGCTCATCATATAAATGAAACTCCACCGTAGGTGGTGAGTTCCTAGAATGAAAATGAAAGTTTTGCACAAAAGTATTTGTGAGTAAGAGATACTGATCGCATTGGTCGTGGAGGAAAGCGGTGAGGCCTGCATTGTGAGCCAATTCATGAAAATCTTCATAGATACCGGGCTCTCAAGAAATCATCAGAAGGCCATTCACACGCCCGAATCTCCGCGCGGTGCGCGCAAATTATAACTTAGGCGTCAGTGCCTCCTCGACGCTTTGGCTCATGAGCCACCAAAAATCTCCTCACATGCAAATAATCAAATTTTTAGTAACTTCAAACAAAAATGAACCAACTTCAATAAAACTGATAGCAACTACTCCTACAAGTGCCTAGAGCCTAAATCAAGCATTAGAACTACTTGGAACCATATAAATTTGACATGCAAGCTCAAGAACATGGTCACCTATGCAGCACAAATTTGCAAAGAATAAAGCACTAGAACAAAAACTAATTGGACCAATGGAGGAGTCACATACCAAGGAACAATCTCCCCAAGCAGTTTTGCGAGAGGTGCTTTGAGCAAGGAGATCGAAAATCACAGCAAAAGTGGCTGGAACTCGTGCTTGAGTTGGTTTTTCGGGTTTGTGTGAGATAGAGGAAGAAGATGGGTGCTGGGATAAGTGGAGGAGGGCCACCGTGCGCCCACGAGGCAGGGGGCGCGCCCTATAGGGGGCGCGCCCACCACCCTCATGGCCAGGTGGCAGCTCCTCCCGCGGTAATTTTTGCACAGTAAATCCTCAAATATTCTTGAAAAATCATATTAAATTGGCATGGCATTCTGAGGACTTTTATTTTCGGGATATTTTTATATTGCACGGATAAGTCAGGAAACAGACAGAAAATACTATTTTTACTTTATTTAATATAAATAACAGAAAGTAAAAGTGGGGTACAGAAGTTTGTGCTTCTAGTTTCATCCATCTCATGCTCATCAAAAGGAATCCACTAACAAGGTTGATCAAGTCTTGTTAACAAACTCATTCCGATAATCATGAAACCGGAGAAATTTCGAATAACACTAAGTTACCTCAACGGGGATATGCACATCCCCAATAATAAGTATATCATATTTATTTTTGACAGTAGGAAGAGAAATGGCAAAACGCCAATATGATGAAGCAGCAGGAATGTGCCAAGGGAGGGAGACTGAGACGGAGGGTGTGCATCTCGGAAAGGGTAATCGGAGTCAGACAGAAACATGAAAAGGACATGGGCCGGGGCAATGCCAAACACCCCTTGCAGGAGGAAGAAAGGGCAGGCAGAAAAGAGACAACGTAGCATCCGCGGTAATATCAAGAGAACAAAGGTCCGAAAAAGAGTAACTGGGGCAACCAACAGGCAATCCCACAGGAGACCCACACGGTAGAGCCAGGAGGTGCGAACCAGGGCAAAATAGCAGGTAGGCAACGAGGATATATCGAAGTCTGCGATGATGAAAGACAGGGCAACGAGACTAGCCCACAGCCCCAAGCATGAGGGATACGAACGACAAAAAGCGGAAGGGAGCAAGAGCAAGGAACCCGGGCGCCAAGCCGTTGGTGGTAGGCCACCCTGGAAAAGTATTAACGAGCAAGCACCCCTCCTCCGCTCTCTCTCGGCCCCTCCGCCCGGCCCTCCGGTCCCCGCCCCCTCATTTGTGACAACTAGTGCACCGCGCATATATATGCTACGCCGCGTCTGGCACGGAGGAAGGATATCCGCATCACACAGAGGGCGATGCCCATCCACTGCACCTGCGTGCGGACGCACCGCGTAGGCGTGCAGGCCTCTGGCGTAGACAGCCGAAAAAGACCGACAGGTTGCATATGGCAACCTGTGGAGCGCCGCATACTCCCCGGCTCACGGTGCGTGTCGGCGGGCAGGAAAAGCGCATGTGCGTTGCGTCCCACCAGTCCCGCTCGGTGCTCGTGGGCAGGCCCGCGACCCAGGACTATAGGCTAAGCCGCCAGCTGACCCAAATCGTGAGGCGGCGTCGCGTTGTGTGCGAAGGCCATTCCTGTCCTTACCTACCGTCTTCACCACGCACCCGCAGCCACCTGCATCCAAACGGAGCTACTGCTGCCCCGTACTCTAATAGGTTGCGCAGTCAGACGGGAGACCTAGTACGCCCGGCGGCAGCCATCTATAAATCCAGAACGTGGGGAACAAGGTGGCGCGCCTGTCAGCGAGTCAAGTAGGGTGCACGATGGAAGACCCCATCGAAGTTTTCACTCTAGTGCCGGTCGTCGGACGGGGGTCGAATTGATGAGAGACATATCTTAGGAGAGAGGCGGTGAAAGCGCGGCGAAGCGGCGACCGGCCGGGCCTATTACAGAAGTGATCGGGACAGGCTGCAGGGCCGTAGCCGCACCATCATCCATGCATCCGGGTTAGCGGGTGGACTGTCATTAGGGAGCATGTTCAGCTCACTTGGTGAGCCTGAAGGTACTGCTCGACGAGGGCTGGGGGGTAACCAGTAGACGGAGAGTGGCTAACAGTGAGTTCACCGGAGACAAGAGCAGCACCCATACGATGCGGACAGAGTAAGCACTGGCAACGTACCAGAAATAAGCAGTGATGCTCGGGCGGCTAACTATAAACGTCAACGGCACCCAACGAACATGTACTGCAGCAAGGTTAGAGAGAGGACGGGCAATGCCGTTTGAGGGAGGGCTAGTAGAGTAAGCGTCGATGACCTGTGGAGCGAACTACAGGAGGGTGCGTCGGGTTAATATACAGAGAATAATACTACGTCAGAAGGGCGCAACGGCGCGGAAGAAGACCAGGAGGCTCAAAGAAAGGCGTCCACGCGGCAGGTGCGGCAAGACCTGGCGTGTGCACGATCTGAGTGCGGCTCGCGCAACGAGGACAGGAGGAAGTCAGAACAACGCCCTGCCCAGGCGAATGCAGCCTAGCGAAGTGTGGTACATTAGGCAGACGGCCAGCGGGTGCTCTCAGATCGGGTGGCACCCACTACTGACAACGACGAGGCAAGCGTGGCCACCGCTCGCTGGCTCCTGGAAAAACTGCGGCACTAACAGCCCAGTTATCGCGGGCGTAACACAAGCCATGATAAAAGTGGCAGATTCCGGCGAACAAGTTAGTGATCATTGCATAGATCTAAAGACGAGTTAACCGCCGCCATAGACGTACAGGGCACGCCGTCTAAGACGAGGATGGCCGCAAACAGCTCGACACAAGAAATATGATCCAAGAAAAAAAGCAAGTCCGGGACTACACACACAACCAAATGTCAAGAGAATGAAACCAGAGCGACAGCACCGTGAAGAACAGTAGCAGAACAGAACCATACGCGAGCTGCCGCTGCTATAGTACAGCTCTTTCGGTATAAGCACAATTGACACTAGGTGGCCACAACAGGAGTCTCAGGCTCGATAGCCAAGGAACGTAGCCGAACAACCGGAGTATGCTTCTAGGGCATATGCAATCAATCATTAGTGTGAACTCGCATCCAATAATCTTCAGAGGCAGTCATGTCTATATCCGCATTCTGCCCAGGATCTCACACCCATGACAAAGAACCCGACCCAACTACTGCAACGAAAACCAAAACCAGACAAAAAAACCCCAAATAACAGCAATGCATGCAGCCACACATCACGAGCAGACACACGCGGCAGCCCAGGCAACAGTCAAGAAATCACAAACAGAATTCACAAGAAGCAGGCAGCATAAATGCGAGTGCAGCATACATCATACGCGGCCATGTGCGAGTACAAGTTAGACTGGACTCTAGGCCGGAATCACACGAGCTAACGAACACCGCGTTATCGCGGCCTCGTGTACCGTATCACTATTAACTCAATCGCATCCACTCAGACACGGAGCACGATAACAGGTATGCCGCACTCGCCTCTTCTCCCGGAATGTGAGCTCGATTCGACCCGAGCATCTTGCTTCTCAGAGGGTGGGCTTTGCCTCAGCGAAGAAGACACATCCCTGCTCCATCTCACACTGAGGAAGAACAGGCCCCGCAGCTTGCGTCTCGACAAAGGCTGGATAACCTCGCCATCCAAATAGTAACCTCACGATGCGGTGTGCCGATAAACAACCCAGATACAGGACATTCACTATGCTAATTGCGCGAAAAAGACCAAGGAGCGTCTATCACACTATCAAGTCACCACCGCCCATCGATCGCTAAGACTAATCGGGCCAGCAACATTGCTAGATGCGACCACAGCTAGGGGAAGAGTGAACCGCGGTGGCCTTGTGATTGCTAGCCGGAGAGGTAGCTGGTTGCGGTTGCTCAGGACAAAAAAAACAGCAAAGTGAAGCGAAAACAATAGCAACGGAAAAAAAAATAAAAAACCAGATAGTAATATAGGCCGCCGACCGAGGCGACAAGGACGCTGTACCGACCACAGGCAGCGCACGAGCGTCCAGTAACAAGGCTCGGCCGAGCATCCATGATCTCAACGAGCTAGAGACCAGAACACGAAAGATTCCTATCAGGACGCGTGAGCAGACGGAGGCGTTCTGAGGTAAAAGAATCCTGACGCACGATCCGGCCCGCCGCGCTGTGATTTTCTCCAGAGATCCCGCCCCGCCCTTTTGTAAAGAGGCCAACCCGGCCACGGCCTCTTGAGTGTATCGGGAGCCAGAGATTTCGAACCCATAGCACGGTAGAGACGACCTAAACCATGTCCGGTGATGTGCGTCAGGTCAGAGACTCCGACGCCAGTGATCATGGGGAGATACACGGATTGATATGCTACCCAGGATAGACCGCCGCTAGAGACAAGCAGATAACGTGCATTCTCATGCCGCGATGATATTGCTCTGCCTAGCGACCAGTGGCCCTTGCTCCGCAGACCCAATACGCACATCCCTGATAAGGCGGACCGGTGGCCGCAGGCACATCACGCGTAGCATATATGACAGATACACAGAGATAAACTCGTAGCGCTTCTCATCCGAGTACAATACGCGTTACTGATAACAACCCGTGCAGGCTTAATCTGAGTTCTATTGGACTGAATACAACTTCACTACTTATGAACGACACAATAGACTCATTCCCCGGCATAATAAATCAAACTGGCTACCCTCGAAACCACCCCGCTATACCAAACGAACCCTGGCCTCCGACCCGCCCTTCCTCCTCTCTGGCCAGCCCTTGTTCATCAACTGCACGGCTGCCTTCAGGCACGCGAATATCGCGTGTGCCACACGGATGCAAAATAGCTATGAGTACCTAATGAGAAACCAAAAGTTCCCTCAGCTGACCGTGCTCATACCCACTACTGTGACGTTGTGGCTGGCGGAGGGATTACTGCCGACGCCATGCTTCGGGTTCCACTTTGATGCTACGGCCGTGTCCGTGAGTCGAAATCAGAGAACTGCACCGAGCGACCGTCGTCTGCAGGTGTTTGTGGAGCATGCCTCGGGGCTCTAATGGAGTGTGATCCACCTGGTGTTCAGCGACCGTTAGCAGGGCACGTGTAAGGATAGACCGTGCGTGCTGGGCCTTGAACGTGAGCGGGGCTCGCAGCGGGGACGGACCGTGCCGGATAGTGGGATACACAGCCGAGAGGCAAGAAAAATGTAATCGGGAAGCGGAGACTCGGCATGGTAGTGATTGTCAGTGAGCCGATACAATATGTCAGTGGAGTCCTCGAGGGGTTGATCGTGGAGAGGATCTTCCCTAGATCAGCGGCTCAATAGAAAAGAACATGAAATTGTGGAGTGAAGGGAAGGTAACAAAAATCACTCGGGACCGAGTAAGACACCGACTTCTCGTGCGGGCACACTCACCGAGGGCACGAAGTAAGAATGGACAGGTATCGTCTGGTGAGCGCGAGAATGTACTCTCTGTCGGGGTGGTTGACGCGATCGGCTTAGGCGAGAGCGGAATGTTACTCGTGTCAGCGAGAAAGAAGGATAAGCCACCCGTGGCGACTAACACGGGAGAACCGTGTGTAAATACGCAAATAGCCGGCGTCAAGAAGGAGCAAGAGATAGCGCGACGGTGAGCCCCAAAGAATACGCCCAAAAGCCTGCGCGAAAAACAAGCTGAAAATAGACCAACTGCGCAAAAAAAAAACCCCACAACAGGCGCCAACACGAAGCTGCGCGACAGCCGCTGACAGAAACCCGAAACGATAGCTGAAACAAGTGGTTGCACTATATGTACGGTCGTCCAGAGTAACGAGCGTCGCGTCGCGCCGGCAGTCAGTGGTGCCCTCGGTCCGCGTCGCCTTTCAGCCGATAGAGTGAACACCGGATGAAGCGGTACTACATCGCTCCAGGCAGAGTCCACTTGTGACAAGACCGAGGGAGCATTAATGGTCCGCCCTACCTGCTCCCAGCCCCCGAGCCAACCTCTGGGCTCATTTTACCGCTCCGCTAGCCGGTAACCAGACTCGAAACTTGTGCCTCTGCTCCTCTCTTGTAGCCAGAAACAGCGTGCTCTGTGCGTTACCACGAAACCTGTATCCCAAGTGAGGCAAAGCAAAGCGCACAAGGAACAGGAGCGATAGTGGTAGAAGCTCACTGGAAAGATACGTCCGATGAGAGAGACTGCGCTGTAATCATCCGCTAGGACCGCCGCCGCTTGCTCGTCGGCCTGCTGAGTCTCGCGGGAAGAAACGTTATCTTCATCTCTATTGCTCTAGTACTGAAGAACCTCCGTGATGCCGATACCCGACACAGGTATTAAAGTAAATCTTCGCTCCTATAGCGATCCAATAAGCGACGAAGTCCCCGTTTGATCTAACTATGTCTAGGTCGGTTGTATCGAGTGGTAACCTTGAGTAGTGTTTAAGCGCGCAAGACACCCTGTTCAATGCCGGATTTGCGGCTAGACAATAACAAGAAGCTCATTGTTATCTGAAGGCTACGCGTGATGGAGGTCAGTGATCGGGCTCAATTGTATATATGGGGAAAACTGAGTTGAGGCAAACATGTCGGAAGGGTAACCACTCAGGGTAGCGCTCTAGCAGCACTTGAGAGCGCTCTTTCAAAGAGACTAGGTGTGTGTGAGATTATTTTCTGGGCTCTTGAGATCACTAAGTAAGAGAAAATTATGTTATCCTTACTGAGTGATTGTGTGGCTTACTAGAACTGGCTTAGACCGACCAGAACCTATGTATCCATGAAGGCTCCACCCTAAGAGAATTGAGAGATTCTCAGATGAAATTAGTTATGTTCCTCTTCTAAGAAAGAAGAAAAAAATGATAACTTTGCAAACTTCTAGTGAACCTATTGCTGAACCACCTGATAATCCAAATGATATATCTATGTCTGATGCTGAAACACAATCTGGTAATGAACATGAACCTAGTAGAAAATATTAATGATGATGCTCAACCTAGTAATGATAATGATGTAGAAATTGAACCTGCTGTTGATCTTGATAACCCACAATCAAAGAATCAACGTTATGATAAAAGAGACTTTGTTGCTAGGAAACATGGTAAAGAAAGGGAACCTTGGGTTCAGAAACCCATGCCTTTTCCTCCAAAACCATCCAAGAAAAAGGATGATGAGGATTTTGAGCGCTTTGCTGAAATGATTAGGCCTATCTTTTTGCGTATGCGATTAACTGATGTGCTCAAAACAAATCCTTATGCTAAATATATGAAGGATATCATTACTAATAAAAGAAAGATACCGGAAGCTGAGATTTCCACCATGCTTGCTAATTATACTTTTAAGGGTGGAATACCAAAGAAACTTGGAGACCCGGAGTACCTACTATACCTTGCTCCATTAAAAGAAATTATATTAAAACTGCTTTATGTGATCTTGGAGCCGGTGTTAGTGTTATGCCTCTCTCTTTATATCGTAGACTTGACTTGAATAAGTTGACACCTACTGAAATATCTTTGCAAATGGCTGATAAATCAACTGCTATACACGGGCGTGAGGATGTGCCGTTGTGGTTGCTTTGGTCCCGGGTGGGCCGGCTTCCCGTCCGTCATCCCGGTCGGACTGGAGGGATGGGCCGGTGTGCTGCACTCGTCCTTCCTTGTCTGGCAACCACTCGGTCACATGAGACGGACCTTGCTGTTACTCCGATGAGTGTCACGCGTCCTCTCTCCCTCCGTTAGCAAGGATCCGAGTAGCAAATGGCTTGATTATTTAAGACTGTGCGTACCAACCTGCGCCAGCGCGCTCATGCCCGCCCGGGTACTCACTGTTGCAAACAGGGCAATGTCACATGGTCAATTAGATTGGAGTAGGGTATGCAGTTAACCATCACGACGATCCGTCGATCGCCGCTTTGCAGTGAGGACCAACCAACCTCAAGTGCACCCTGGGTCATCAACTTGCCACCCGCAAAATGCTCCGGTGCGGACTCGTCATGTGGAGAGTAGATGCTGGCGTAGGGTTCGAGGATCTCCTGCGTCCCGCCTTACTTGGTCAAGACGATACGGCCGATTGTATACCTATTCTGTGGACGTTGCATACCCCGTTGAGCGATACCACCGGGAGTCGGCCGTGCACGAATTCTGCTGCGCGCGGCGATTGTCCAATGGCTCGGTGACGCGGAATACAGCCTGGGGTAGACAAGATGCGTCGAACTCCTGTGCGGTAGCTGCGACCTGGTGGTATTGCGCCAGTGCAGTGTGGATGCGCGCCTTAGGAGGCAGGACCCTCGGCTGGGTGAGCCTGCCGAGCTGGTTTCAGCGTGCGTCGTAGATAGTCATAGTCACAAGGTAATAGATATCAGTAGTTGGCGCTGGTTGTGTGTTTGTTCGTAGGACCGGTTCAATAGCAGCACACTCACTTCCGCTCGGCGCAGTGACAACTTGAGATATAGTGCGCTGGGCTCGAAGAAGCCTGCCACACTAATATGAGGGTGGGCTATTAGATGAGCCATTGAGGGAATCGGTACTGGTGTGGGTGCGGCAGACAGGCTAGGCCGGGTGTAGCGCTGCCTACGCTGGCCGTGACCGTTATCGGGTGGATTGGTGTCGGCTCGATGCCTCTCCGCACGATGATCGGCGGCGGCGCTCCGACCTGGCGGCCTTTGTCGTCAGGCGCGATCGCTGTTGAGGTCTCCTCTGGCTGGACCACTGTGTGATGCCTCGTATGCTCACTAAGTCTCTTGCGTGCGATCTCACACACAACTATAGCTGCTCGTATACAGACCCAACTCGATGCCCAGCGGCTCCAGTTCCATCCTCGTGTGTTGCTTTGTGTGATTTCATCGCTCGTCAAATGCACTTCGTCCGCCACAATAAGGACATTGCTTGGGGAGGCAGTTGTCCTTTCTGATTTGTTGAGTGGCGCCTTCCATGGTTCAGTAGGTGGAGTTGTCTTTTGCTGTAGTGCTTTTCCTACCTTTGCAATTTGTGCTGTCACAGGGTGCACGCGAGCTCTCTTGCAGCTTGCATCGTCAAGTCTGTCTATATAGTTGCCTCCTCAAGTATTCAATGCTTGATAGCTCTAAAGAGCATGCTCCTGACATCTATGCTGATCGGTATGTGGATGTTGCGTTTTATTTGAAGTTGACTACATCTATGCAGTATTTATTGCGATGCAATACCCGATGATCTGTCGGAGGATTTTTTGAGGGCTTCATTCGTAGGGCTCCACAAGTCTGCGGATAGGGTGAAAAGCCTGCCGTAAGCCAAGGGTACCGCGCGGACCCGAATGAGTCTCTATGTCCGGGCGTCTGTCGATGTGTGCCTTCTAAGTCGGAGTTCTTGATGAGCAGCCAAATCTATGAAGCGATGTACGATCTGTGAGTTATGGCTCACTCAGTGGGCGAGCCTCCGGCTGTTTGTCTCCATCGGATCGCTATATGCGTTCCAATAATCATGCTGACTTCACACAGCGTTTTACCAAAACTTGCTATTCATGTCTTAGGAACTCTACCACCTCTGATGTGTGCGGGAGTTTCATAGAGATGCTGGAATGAGCATCACTAGGAGATGTCACTTGGATGGACTTTAATGTCACTTTGAGGTGGTGTTGAATCCCTTTCGATGGCGAGCGATCTAGGCGCACAACAGTCAATAGTATGTGGCGTGGGGTATATTGATCCTACTCACTCGCAGGGACCAAAGGAACTAGAAACGTTCTCTCCGGAGTGCACTGAGGGGTCACTCGCGACGTAGCTTACTTCCACTGTGTTAGCGGCCTTATGCGTGCATTATTTGCAGCTCATTGTAATTGGACGCTCTGATGCCGCCGTGGGGTGACACCAAGCTGGAAGACGTATTGTACGCTGATATAATTTATTCTACACCACGTTGTCTACAATGTTAACGATCCTCTATGTACGGGCCGGCGTATGGGGTATTATTGCCAACAGTAGTATGAACTTGCGACTAAGGTCCCATCTTTGGTCAGGCGGTCATATGCCAGCGACGCGGGCGCCACGTGCTGCATTGGTTCTAGTGCTATTAGGCATTATGAGAAAGAAGAAAATTGGCGTGCCTACAATCGATCTGATCTATGCCCTATGTCATTAGACTATAAGAGCATGATAGCTTTCTTGAGGACAGGAATGGAGAGCTCAAATATAAGTTATACTTTGATAAACATTATCCTGAAACTATTACGTTGCCTGCTCCTTCTTTGTTTAATTTTGTAGGACCCTACCTCGTTACGTGGGCTGCCGTCCAAGCTTACAAAATCCTGCACCAGCCCTGGAACAGGAACCACAAGATGAACCTCCACGACAATCTGTTTATTCTTGGGATCCAGAGATGACTGTCAGCCAGTGGCAGTAAGAGTCTTCTTCTTCATCACAATATGATCCCAACTATTCCTCCTCATCACAGTACGACCCCAACAACTATTATTATGGATATCCGTCAGGCCAGCCGTGGCCATAGACCAACTTAGGCCAAAAGCCTAAGCTTGGGGGAGTACGTATTTCTCACCGACATTATGTTCACACACACTCATTGCTAGATGTCGGTGCTCATACTTTTTCACTGTAATATCCATGCTAGTTTATTTTCTTTTTCCTGCTTTCTTCTTGTGTGTTTGTTAAACCTTAAGAAAAAAACAAAAATGTAGTAGTAATAATTAAAAAGAAAACCCAAAAATATTTCCCGTTCTTCTTTTGCTTGTTGGGAGCTTTCCCGTGTAAATAGTTTTATTTCTTTTCTTTTCTTTGGGGGTCAGTAGGAGAAGACCATAATTAAATTGTTGAAGTGGCTCTTATATGCATTATGGTTGATTTAACCCAGAGCCCATATTGCCTTGTCTTCTCCTATTTATTGAATGCTCGCAGATTCCAGCTTAGTCCAATGCACGTGCACTCTTATTATTATTCACACCGTTCGGTCGTGCAAGTGAAAGGCAATTATGATGATATATGATGGACTGACTAAGATGAGAAAAGCTGGTATGAACTCGACCTCTTTTGTTCTTGTAAATATGATGAGTCCCTCGTTCTTGATTCAGCTTATTATGAATAAACATGTTTGCAATGACAATTAGAGATCATAGTTGCTTGTGCCATGCTTGATTAGCTATGAGTTATAATGGTTTACCTTGTGTGCCAACATGCTATTGAGATGATTATGATGTGGTATGATGGGGTGGTATCCTCCTTTGAATGATTTAAGTGACTTGACTTGGCACATGTTCACGCATGTAGTTGAAACAAATCAACATAGCCTTCACGATATTTATGTTCATGGTGGATTATATCCTACTCATGCTTGCATCCAATGTTTATTAATTTTAATGCATGTACATGGCTGTTGTCGCTCTCTAGTTGGTCGCTTCCCAGTCTTTTGCTAGCCTTCACTGTACTAAGCGGGAATACTGCTTGTGCATCCAATCCCTTAAACCCCAAAGTTATTCCAGATGAGTCCACCATACCTTCCTATATGCGGTATCTACCTGCCGTTCCAAGTAAATTTGTATGTGCCAAACTCTAAACCTTCAAATAAACATTCTGTTTTGTATGCTCGAATAGCTCATGTATCAACCAAGGCTGTCCTTATCTTCCGTGTTAGGCGGGTTATTCTCAAGAGGAGTGGACTCCGCTCCTCACTCACGAGAAAATGGCTGGTCACCGGGATGCCCAGTCCCATGCTTTATGCAAACTAAATCAAAATTAATTGCAAACAAAACTCCCCCTGGGACCTGATGTATGTTGGAGGCACTCGTTGTTTCGAGCAAGCCATGGATTGATGCTTGTTGGTGGAGGGGGAGTATAAACTTTACCATTCTGTTTGGGAACCGCCTATAATGTGTTTAGCATGGAAGATATCGCCATCTCTTAGTTGTTACAGTTGACAATGAAAGTATACCGCTCAAAATGCAATTTATCTCTATTTCAAAACCGAGCTCTGGCACCTCTACAAATCCCTGCTTCCCTCTGCGAAGGGCCTATCCATTTACTTTTATGTTGAGTCATCACCCTCTTATTAAAAAGCACTAGCTGGAGAGCACAGCCGTCATTTGCATTCATCACTGTTAATTTATATTGGGTATGACTATGATTGGATCTCTTTTACCATGAATTACAATGTCTAGTCAGTCCTTGATCTTTAAAGGTGCTCTGCATTTATGTTTTGCGGTGGGAGCTGCGATCTCGTTGGGTCTTCAGAAGGCGGGCCGCACCGTGTCTGCCTGATGACCATCGCTTAGTGACTCGCCATTCTGATGTCGGGAGTAAGATAGTGGTTGTCATCCAAGATGTGCCCGCCTGCCTGGCCTCTAGTATTTCATGACTGCTAGCTCCTGATTATGCGCCTATTGATCTGAGTAGTTATAGAACCTAGAATTATTGCCAAATTGTGCGTTTAGTTGTTTGATTCTATGCACAAACTGGACTTGATCGCCCTGATAGTTACAATCAAGCAAGGAGCACAATATGTGTCTCCGTAATCATTTCCCTTTCTCTCTTTCAGTGGTGCAACTGAATGGCTGAATGGGTCAAGCAAGGGTTTAAGCCTTGGAGGTAGATGGTGTCTGTTGCTTCGTATCCGACCTTTTCCCTATACCACTGTGCTGCCCGTTACGTTTTTGGACTCTAAGGGCGTATTTATTCTTGGCTACAGGAAGACTTAACCGATCCGATTTTATTGTTGTATTTTCCTGTGTTATGGCTAATATTGGGCTTATGCGACTGCTAGGATCTAGCATGTTAATTTCCACGTTTTCTTTGGTTATGCTGTATCGGTGCTGCATGAAAACTGGCAGGATATTCTCGACATGATGACCTGAACTCCACGGGACACCAGTGCTAGAATAAATAGATTCTATTTTAGTAAGAATCCTCGCCAAAGATGTGTATGATCCAGGGTGCCCTTCCGCGACCCGTTCGTTCATAACAGTGTGGGGACGTGCCTACCCCCCTAGGGCGCCGCCCCCTACCTCGTGGGCCCCCTGTTGCCGCTCCGCCACTCCAGACTCTAATCCTCTATTATATTATGTTCGGGGAGAAAAAAATCAGAGAGAAGATATTCATCGCGTTTTACGATACGGAGCCGCCGCCAAGCCCTAAAACCTCTCGGAGGGCTGATCTGGAGTCCGTTCGGGGCTCCGGAGAGGGGAATCCGTCGCCATCGTCATCATCAACCATCCTCCATCACCAATTTCATGATGCTCACCGCCGTGCGTGAGTAATTCCATCGTAGGCTTGCTGGACGGTGATGGTTGGATGAGATTTATCATGTAATCGAGTTAGTTTTGTTAGGGTTTGATCCCTAGTATCCACTATGTTCTGAGATTGATGTTGCTATGACTTTGCTATGCTTAATGCTTGTCACTAGGGCCTCGCCATGATTTCAGATCTGAACCTATTATGTTTTCATCAATATATGCAGAGTTCTTGAATCCTATCTTGCAAGTCTATAGTCACCTATTATCCCGTATCGAGTCCATAGAGGACATCCACGGATCGGGTATGATCCGGGGGGCTGCTTATCTCCCGAGCTCGCGGCGGAAAGTGACAGTATCTGGGGACCACTCCCGGTGTCGGCTTTCTCTGGCTGCTGGTGAGACCATAGTTGTGAAGGTAAGCTATGCATTATAATCCGAGGCTCGAGAGTGCGGGTCCGTCTCTGCTATAAGATGAGGCTGCTGAGATACTCCTCTTTTCAATTCTCGCGGCCAACTGTATAGCAATGTTTCTTGTGGCCATGTAGGAGCTCTATAGTTTGGTCATGCAAATACTTCTCTCTGCTAAAGCATGAGACTGATACTGGCAAATACAGTCCCTGTATACGATCCTAGAAGTGACCGTGATTCTGTTCGACCCCTGAAAGTGTCGGGTTACTATACTGAGGAATCGCGCATCTGGTATGATACTTTAATTATGTTCTCTACCATCTGATCCTGGTGTCTACTTGTAGTTCATATTTACTTGTGTTCTCGTCTATACTCTGTTCCCTTGCTGCTTCGTTTTCCTATGCACACTACGAGAATACAAAAACATACTTTGTCCGTGCGTTACTCTAGATTGGCGTTTGTTTGGACACACTATATATTACTTCTAATCATAGATCACTTGGTCGGTATACTCGTAACCGGTTTCGCAGGTGGGTGTATATGCTATTATAGAGGCGCTTCTCATACGTTGATGTATCTGTTGGGTGCTCCTTGTGTCTTACCTGGTATGCAAGTAAGGGATGCTGGGAGGTGATTGAATTTATCTGTCTTACCCCAGAAATGCAGTTTTGGCTGCGATCTTCCCATACTTGTTGGGGTAGTCGAGCCCTTATGCTGTGGAGGCGGATGAAGGACGGCTGAATATTTCTGTTTTCCAATTGGTGCCGGAGTGTATGACGGCATGGGTCTGTTTCTTTGCTCTGCTATGGTGTCGGTATATTTACTTGCCTGTGTATGCGAGCTCTCGCTTACAGATAGATGATATATATATACCCTTAGCAGCTGTATTCTATGATCTAATAAGGAGCAGAGATGATAGAGTGATTAAGAACTCCGACTGATGAAGATGATGATGACGCACTTGCATTGAGTAGCCATCTATGCTCTGAGAATATGGCGGAGCGGCGGCAAGGGTTGGCCGTGTCAACCTATGACCATTAATTTTCCTGCACTTCAGGTGTGACATTGCCGGGGTGCTTGGGTGGGTGCCATTCGTAGGTGATCCTCGCCTTACTAGAGTACCATGGGGATGTGTGCTCCCGCTAAGAATTAGATTTATTCGGTACTAGTATGAGCCTCACTTAGTTCCCATTTGTACTATGGTATATTATGGTTTATTTTCTGATACCCAATGGCTAAATATTATCCGTTCCACCACTCATATGCTTAGTGAATCCGCGCGATTCAGTTGTTGTGCCTTATAGATCCATAGTATATCCGTCGCGCGAATCTTATCGACGATATGCTTAGTGTGAGAATGCGTCCTATTACGGGCTCCATGCCTGTCTTTGACATCATAATGGAGCCCGCTTACCAGTTGTTAAAATCTCTACCTTATGAGTTTTATGCCGTATGAATCGCTATTGAGTGTGAATATTGTGTTCTTAGTACTCTCCTGCAGCGTGTGATTACATACGATAGGAATTTAATAGATTCTGTTAAGTAGTTCTTGGCTCTGTACGGTCATGATCCTGAGAGTGGATATGCTCTCTTATCGGTTAGGCTTAGATGAGTGGTTTGTCTCTTTTATTTAGTGTGTGACGCCTGGTGGTTCATCCGATGGCGCTCCTGATGTGGAAGAGACTGAGTGTTGGCTCTCATGGAGAGACTACGGCGCTGGTACCGCAAGGGGCTCCATCACCACTTGCATGTAGGGCGTGGACATGGACAATCGCACACACTTAAGCTCGGTTGGGTGGAAGTGTTGGGGAACGTAGCATGCAAATTCAAAAAATTTCCTATGCTCACGCAAGATCTATCTAGGAGATGCATAGCAACGAGAGGGGGAGAGTTTTTCCATGTACCCTCGTAGACCGAAAGCGGAAGCGTTTGACAACGCGGTTGATGTAGTCGAACTTCTTATCATTCCGGCCGATCAAGCACCGAACGTACGGCACCTCCGAGTTCAGCACTCGTTCAGCTCAATGACATCCCTCGAACTCTTGATCCAGCAAAGTGTCAAGGGAGAGTTTCATCATAACGATGGCGTGGTGACGATGATGGTGAAGTGATCCGCGCAGGGCTTCGCCTAAGCACTACGACGATATGACCGGAGGCGTAAACTGTGGAGGGGGGCGCTGCACACGGCTAACAATGTTTGTTGTGTGTTCTAGCGGTGCGCCCCTCATATATATAGGTTGGAGGGGAGGAGAGGCAGCCAAGGGGGCGCCCCAAGTAGGAGGAATCCTACTTGGGGTCCTCCCAATTCGGCCTCCCCCCTTTCCTATTCCTATTCGAAGTAGGAAGGGAAGAGGGGGAAGGGGGAATCCTATTCCCTTTTTCCTTTCCTCGTTCCCCTTTTTTACTTCAATTTGGCAAGCCCGTATGTGGGGGGCGCACCAACACCTTAGGGGTTGGTTTGTCCCTCTCTTGGCCCATTAGGCCCATATAGTTTGTCGGGGGTTGCTCCGGAACCCCTTCCGGTGAATTCTGGAACCCTTACAGAGACCAAACACTATTATCCCATATATCAAACTTTATCTTCGGACCATTCCGGAGTTCCTCGTCATGTCCGTTATCTTATCCGGAACTCCAAACAACATTCGGTTACCAACATACATAACTCATAAATACAATATCGTCAACGAACGTTAAGCGTGCGGACCCTACGGGTTCGAGAACTATGTAGACATGACCGAGACACTTCTCTGGTCAATAACCAATAGCGGAACCTGGATGCCCATATTGGCTCCTACATATTCTACAAAGATCTTTATCGGTCGAACCGCATAACAACATACGTTGTTCCCTTTGTCATCGGTATGTTACTTGCCCGAGATTCGATCGTCGGTATCTCAATACCTAGTTCAATCTCGTTACCGGCAAGTCTCTTTACTCGTTCCGTAATACATCATCCCGCAACTAACTCATTAGTTACAATGCTTGCAAGGCTTATAGTGATGTGTATTACCGAGTGGGCCCAGAGATACCTCTCCGACGATCGGAGTGACAAATCCTAATCTCGAAATACGCCAACTCAACAAGTACCTTCGGAGACACCTGTAGAGCACCTTTATAATCACCCAATTACGTTGTGACGTTTGGTAGCACACGGAGTGTTCCTCCGGTAAACGGGAGTTGCATAATCTCATAGTCATAGGAACATGTATAAGTCATGAAGAAAGCAATATCAACATACTAAACGATCAAGTGCTAAGCTAACGGAATGGGTCAAGTCAATCTCATCATTCTCCTAATGATGTGATCCCGTTAATCAAATGACAACTCATGTCTATGGTTAGGAAACTTAACCATCTTTGATTAACGAGCTAGTCAAGTAGAGGCATACTAGTGACACTATGTTTGTCTATGTATTCACACATGTATTATGTTTTTGGTTAATACAATTCTAGCATGAATAATAAACATTTATCATGAAATAAGGAAATAAATAATAACTTTATTATTACCTCTAGGGCATATTTCCTTCAGGAGGTTCACCATTAACGGTACTTAGAGGCAGAGTACAGTCTGGTTCAACCTTTAGGTAATCTGGTTCAAGCTAGCTTCATAATGTTCTTGCTTAAATAATGAGAAACTATAAAAAGAATTTCCTTGCTTAGTTGTTTAACAAATTTTCATATTGCATTATATAGTCTGAGAGTGGAGAATGAAATAATGAATGCATGGAAGATAGTACTAGTAGACTAGACTAAATGACACATATAATCTGAGAGTGAAGAACCAATGTGGCCATCAATAAGAACCAGACTCGGTGATACCGCTAACAAACTACAGCTAGAGGACTATTTGCTTCACTAAAAGTGCATAGAAATCAGACTTGTAACTTTTAGTCAAGAAACATAGAGGCAGGCAAGTAGTCCAAATCTCCACTGTTGTTTGGAAACAACTGACGATAAAAATGAAAAGCAGCTCTAGAGCTTAAATCAAGAGCTATACTAGAGTTAAATCAAGACCTACGTCTTCAGATCTAAAACTTCTTAGACTATAGATGGACTTTTTGGGTGTTGATTGGTTTTAAGCTGCCAATGATTTGTTTTTCAAACTGTTGTACTAGAGGGCTATAAATTCATCATGTTAAAGGATAATTAAATTGTTCAAATCAAACTTAATGCAGAGTATTAAGCTTACCACCGAGGAAAAGGCCAGATGGCGAAGGAGGTACGCCTGCATCGAGACGTCGATCGACGGCGTGTTGAGGAGGAGTCGGGCAGCAGTGGTGCATTGTTGTCTCCTCCCAAATCCGCGAGGTCCCCCTCGAGAGGGCTCTAAACCGCGTGGAAAGGAGGGCGTAGGAGGGGTCAGAGGGGGTTGGGCCCTCGAAACCCCGCGTACCAAATGGGCCCTCGAGGTTTTGCGAGGTTTCTGGGCCATGCGAGGAAATTCCCTTCAAAACCCTCTCGATCTTCTCCTACCAAACAAGGCCTAAGGGAGAAGGATCTCTCTAGACCATCAAGACCTCATCTCCTTTGAAGTGGGAAGAATCTTACCTTTGTACTACTTTTCCTTGATTGTTCATGTTATGCTTGTGGATCTCATTTATGCTATTCTAGTGGATGTGTGATTTGGGTTTTGTTTGAGTGATTCCTCTTATTGTTCTTGTTGATCTTCCCCTTTTCCCCCCTCCAAGTGTGAAAATATCATCAATTAGGGTTCCACCCTACAACAAGATGTAATCAACACTAATAGCAACCCACAGGTTGATATCTGAGGTTTCGAGACAAAGATTGGATACAAGAGATGAATTAGGGTTTGAGATGAGATGGTGCTGGTGAAGATGTTGATGGAGATGAGCCCTCCCATGATGAGAGGAGCGTTGGTGATGACGATGGCTTCGATTTCCCCTCCCAGAGGGAAGTATCGTCGGCGGAATCGCTACGCCGGAGAGCAAAAGTGCTCCTGCCCGATCCAGGTTCCGCCTCGAGATGGTGGTGCTTCACCCCGAAAGTCTTCTTCTTATTTTTATTTTCTTGGGTAAATGGCCTCTTATAGCAGAAGATAGGCATCAATGGACCTCTGTGGGCCCCACAAAGCACATGGACGCGCCCCTGCCTTGTGGGCCCATCGAGGGTCTTCTCCGGTACTTCTTTCTTCTAGTATTTTTATATATTCCAAAATAATTCTCTGTAAATTTTATATATGTCCCGCGGACTCCCGTCCAAGTGCCGAACGGACGTCACCTCCGTGTTCAACACACGTACGGCTTGATGACGCCTTCACCTCCTCGATCCAGCAAGCGATGGTGAAGTAGTAGCTTGAGTCCTCTGGCAGCACGACGACATGGTGGCAGCGGTGGTGGCGGAATCTCAGCAGAGCTTCGCTAAGAGCTATGGAGAGGAAGAAGGCCACAAGAGAGAGGAGGGGCAGCGCCATGGCGTATGAGGGTGCGGCTGCCCTCTCTCTACCTCTCTATATATAGGGGGAAGGGGAGAGGGGGGGCAAGGGGATCCCATCTAGGGCCAGCAGCCACAAGAGGGAAACCCTAGATGGATTTTCCCCCTTAGGAGACTTGGCCCCCAAGCCAAAGGGGTGGGAACCCTAGGGGGCGCCCCCACCTCCTCTGGCAACGTGGGATGGGGTGAGGGGGCGCACAACCCTTTAGTGGGCTGGTTTGCCCCCTCCCCTTGGCCCATGAGCCCCCCAACACTTGTCGCCCCCCCCCCCCGAAACCCCTTTCGGTCATGCTGGTCATCACCCGGTACCCCCGAAACACTTCCGGACTCCAATACCCTTCATCCAATATATCAATATTCACCTCCGGACCATTCCAGAGTTCCTCATCACGTCCGGGATGTCATCCGGGACTCCGAACAACCTTCGGTAACCACCATAATGACTCAACTATACTTATATCATCACCAAACGTTAAGTGTGTAGACCATGCTGGTTCGAGAACTATGCAGACATGACCGAGACACCTCTATGGTCAATAACCAATAGCGGGACCTGGATGCCCATATTGGTTACCACATATTCTACGAAGATCTTATCGGTCAAACCTCGATGTCAAGGATTCAGCTAATCCCGTATGTAGTTCCCTTTATCCATCGGTATGTTACTTGCCCGAGATTCGATCGTCGGTATCTCCATACCTAGTTCAATCTCGTTATCGGCAAGTCCCTTTACTCGTTCCGTAATGCTAGATCTCGTGGCTAACTCATTAGTCACATTGCTTGCAAGCTTCTTGTGATGTTTTATTACCGAGTGGGCCCTGAGATACCTATCCATCATACGGAGTGACAAATGCCAGTCTTGATCCATGCCAACTCAACAGACACCCTCGAAGACAGTGGCGAAGCCACATGTAAGCTGGGTAGTCAATTGACTACCCAGCTTTTTGATAAAATCAATGTATACATGTATACATCTTGCAAAAAAATAAATAGAAATTCATATATCTGACTACACAACTTCAAATTGACTACACTGCATTAAACTTCTGGCACCGCCACTGCGTTACGTTACGATGTTTGGTACACACAAGGTACTCCTCCGGTGTCAGTGAGTTGCATGATTTCATGGTCATAGGAACATATACTTGACATGCAGAAAACAATAGCAATGAACTTGATATGATCATATGCTACGTTCATAGTTTGGGTCTTGTCCATCACATCATTCTCCTAATGATGTGATCTCGTTATCAAATGACAACTCATGTCTATGGCTAGGAAACCATAACCATCTTTGATCAACGAGCTAGTCTAGTAGAGACTCACTAGGGACACGTTATTGTCTATGTATCCACATATGTATCTAAGTTTCCGATCAATACACTTCTAGTATGGATAATGAACGATTATCATGAACAGGGAAATATGATAATAACCAACTTAGTATTGCCTCTAAGGCATATTTCCAACATTGGGAGGAGGTTTTGTTTAGAGGATTCGGTGAATCCCTCCCTTTCACCCAATCCTCTCAAATCCCCCCAATCTCCAAACCCCTCACATACGCCTACTATTTGGTACACAGGGATTCATACATAGGGTTTGCAAAATTACTATCCTATAAAAAATGTAATTTTTACAACTTCAAAAGCTCATAGGGGAAATGCACTTGCAACAAAGGTGCAACTAGATTACACAAAACAATAAACAAGCTCTCTTAAATGTACTATCAACGGTTCAACTGAAAATGGTACATGCATACATGCCACGGTCCAAATGAAAAACATGACACATACCACGGTCCAAATGAAAAATACAAGATGTTTGGTCCGAAAGTCAACGGTTCATCACAAAATAAGCACATGTTTGATCGGGGAATGCTTCGCGACATGTTTGCGGGCTGCACAGAGTAGAGGAGACTTGTGGCAGCAAAGCATGGTGGTACTTCTTTCTTCCAGTATTTTTTATATATTCCAAAATAATTCTTCGTAAATTTTCAGGTCATTTGAAGCTCTGGATAATAACTATCTTTGTTGTAGCTTTTCACGCTCAGAAATCCAGCTGCCGACAATCTCCCTCTTCAAGTGTATCTTGGATTTTAAGAGAGGAAGTACATTAAAATTGCATCATAAGGTGAAAATATTGTTCTAAAACATTAAAAAACAGTAGAAAAACATGAGCCAAAATGGACGTATCAGAGGCGTGCACCGCTGTTGGCACACGAATATGATCCTTTGTAGACTACACAGAGTTTTACACCAACAACAAAACTCGGTCACACACCGAAGAGTCCACCCACACTTGGCGCGGCTGCTCCATGACCCACCTAGTGATCCCACACTATATATAGAAGAAGCACACAACCATAAAATCTAGGCATCTATAGTCCGGTCCGAAGCTGAAGCCCGAAAGTCGGGCCAGACTCGGCCCAAAAGCTTGAATCTGGGCATCTATATAGCTATAATAAGACATTTATTATATGTAATATAATAAAACAATATTATTTAATGAGAAAAAAGTGTATTGTGGTATTATTCTGGCCGGGCCATGCTCATGCTTAGGATTTGGGGGCCAGGCATTTAAAGCTCGGCCCGAAAAAAGCACGGCCTAACAAATGCCCATGTTTACTTTGTCCATTTGAGGTAGTTGTAGTACATATTTAAGCCCTTTTTTTACTATAAGAAAACTCATTGAGTCTAGAGAAACGGTGCGAAAATTAGTAGGCACGAACCCTTTGGTCACGCCATGCCGGACAGTGTTGTTGCATTATCGTCCAAGAAAGCAAAATCCCCATACTTTTCCATGCCGCATTTATTCCAGACCAGCTTTGCATTTGACTTTTTGCCACGTCGAGAAAGATGTAAAGAAAACAAATTCCTTCCGCAAAAAGAAACGTTCTCCGCCACCCAAACGACCGAACCCCGAACGAACGGACGGGGGCGAGGCCGCTCGAGCCGTCTGGAATCTTCCGGCCCGCCACCCCGGGCCCACCGCCAGCCACACACCCATCAGGAAAAAGAATGACGGGAATGCCCTCGCCCCCCATTTCTTTCCCCTTCCCCAAGCCGGTGCGGCGGGCCGCCAGGGGTTTAAGAGCAGAGGCCGCCTCACGCTAGGGTTTTTCGGATCTCACCTCTGCCCCTTTTCTCCGTCCCCCGACTCGCCGCCGCCGCCGCCGGGAGCCGACGACCCAAGCTCGAGCGCCAGCCATGGCCATCGGATCTCTCCTCGCCTCGCGGCTGGCCAGGTCCGGCCACGCCCTCGCCACGCGCGCCATCGCTCAGGTGCCACCCCCCTCCCCCCCCTCTCCCCATCTCCATGTGCTTGCATTTTCTCTTGTTCCGCGGCCGGGCGCTGGTCTCTTCTTGGATCGGCGCGCGGATTTAGGGGTTCATTATTCGTGCTGTGATGTTGATCTGATGCGTCTTTGTGCTCCGCTGGTGTGATCTGACCAGGCTCCCAGGACACATCAGCATCATCACGCGACGTCTCCCCTGCTCTCCAGGCTCGGAGCCGTGGCCCGCGCTTTCAGGTAATCCTCGATGTTGGATGTGTAGATCGTCTACTGTGTGCTGTTTGTATCTGTCCTGCTTCTTGCTTGTTCGGTACTGAGATGGATGTATATTCTGTGCCTGTGCAGCTCAAGGCCCGCCGCCGCCGATGTCATCGGGATCGATTTGGGCACGACTAACTCATGTGTCTCCGTCATGGAAGGAAAGGTGTGATCTTGTTCTCTAATCACTGACTATGAAATTTGCCATATTCTCTGTATTATTAGACAGTTTAACAGCACTAGCATCTCTTGAATTTGTAAGGCAATAGCTGTATCCAGATGCACCTAGTAGTATATCTTGAAATGCTGTGAAGTTTCAGTTTGATGACCATACTTCCAATTGGTATTGAATCATTGACAGTACTAGTAAAATGTTGTTAAGTTGCAGTTTGATGTACTCCCTCCGTCACGGTTTAGAAGGCGCGCTTGGAAATTCTCTGGGACCTAGGTGGTTATCTATTGGTTGTGAGATGGGCTAAAAAATAGCTTTCACACTACGCATGCATATAGAAATAGTATATAGGAGTACTAATTAGCTACTAGAAATAAATGCAATGCGCCCTAAACCTTGTCTATTGTGGAAACGCACGCAAATTTAACTGTGCCTTCTAAACTGTGACGGAGGAAGTATATACATGCTTTTAATTGGTTGTGAACTGGTGACACTATTAGTAAGACTGATCAATTTGTTTGTACAGACACCACGGGTGATTGAAAATGCTGAAGGTGCGAGGACAACACCCTCCATTGTTGCCACAAACAGCAAAGGCGAGATCTTGATCGGCATCACTGCCAGTCGACAGGCAGTGACAAATGCCGAGAACACAGTTCGTGGGTCCAAGCGCCTGATTGGTAGAGCTTTTGATGACCCCCAAACACAGAAGGAAATGAATATGGTGCCTTACAAGATTGTCAGGGGAACAAATGGTGATGCCTGGGTGGAGATGGCTGGGAAGTCATACTCCCCAAGCCAGATTGGTGCCTTTGTTCTTACCAAGATGAAGGAAACTGCAGAGGCTTACCTTGGCAAGTCGGTCTCCAAGGCTGTTATTACAGTCCCAGCTTATTTCAATGATGCTCAGCGTCAGGCCACCAAGGATGCTGGTAGGATTGCTGGGTTGGAGGTGATGAGGATTATCAATGAGCCCACTGCCGCAGCTCTGTCGTATGGAATGAACAACAAGGAGGGCCTGATTGCTGTATTTGACTTGGGTGGTGGCACATTTGATGTATCAATCCTTGAGATTTCTAATGGTGTTTTTGAGGTAAACACCTTTCTTCAGATGACTCCACTACATATCCTAAATAGTTTTTTAAAGCGTGTGTTCTGATCATAGTACTGGTATCTTGTTCTGATCATAATGCTTGTATCTTGTTCAGGTCAAGGCAACCAATGGAGATACTTTCCTTGGCGGTGAGGACTTCGATGCTACATTGCTCAACTACCTGGTTAGTGAATATAAGAACTCTGACAACATTGATCTGAGCAAGGACAAGTTGGCCCTGCAAAGGCTCAGGGAAGCTGCTGAGAAGGCGAAGGTTGAGCTTTCCTCGACTCCACAGACTGAAATCAATCTCCCCTTCATCACAGCAGATGCCTCTGGTGCGAAGCATTTCAACATTACCTTGACCAGATCAAAGTTTGAGTCTCTTGTGGGCAACCTCATTGAGAGAACTCGCATCCCATGCACAAACTGCCTCAAGGATGCTGGTGTTTCTGCAAAGGAGATTGATGAGGTTCTACTGGTTGGTGGTATGACAAGGGTGCCAAAGGTCCAGGATATTGTTTCCCAGATATTCGGCAAGTCCCCAAGCAAGGGTGTCAATCCTGATGAGGCTGTTGCCATGGGAGCTGCCATTCAGGGTGGTATCTTGAGGGGTGATGTGAAGGAGCTCTTGCTGCTGGATGTCACGCCCCTTTCCCTTGGTATTGAGACTCTTGGAGGCATCTTCACAAGGCTAATCAACAGGAACACAACAATTCCAACCAAGAAGAGCCAGACCTTCTCCACTGCTGCAGATAACCAGACGCAGGTTGGAATCAAGGTGCTTCAGGGTGAGAGGGAGATGGCTACAGATAACAAGCTTCTTGGTGAATTCCAGCTTGAAGGCATTCCACCAGCCCCAAGGGGTATGCCACAGATTGAGGTCACTTTTGACATTGATGCCAATGGAATTGTCAAGGTGTCAGCAAAGGACAAGTCCACTGGCAAAGAGCAAGATATCACCATCAAATCGTCAGGTGGCTTGTCTGACAGTGACATCGAGAAGATGGTCAAGGAGGCCGAGCTGAATTCTCAGCGGGATCAGGAAAGGAAGTCGTTGATTGACCTCAGGAACTCTGCAGATACCACCATCTACAGCATCGAGAAGAGCGTCAGCGAGTACAAAGACAAGGTCCCTGCTGAAGTTGTCACGGAGATCCAGTCTGCTGCCTCTGATCTGAGAGCAGCAATGGCTGGCGATGATTTGGACGCCATCAAGCAGAAGCTGGAGGCGGCGAACAAGGCAGTCTCAAAGATTGGACAGCACATGCAGGGTGGTGGCGGGGCTGCCGGTGGTGACAGCGGCAGCAGTGGTGGTGGCGACCAGACTCCAGAAGCTGAATACCAGGACCCCAAGGAGGCCAAGATGTAGATTTGTTCTGCATCAGGTTTCTTCTACTTTTTTGTGTACCCAGTTTAGGAAGTTAATATCTTTATCCTACCTCCGTCTCTTTAGGTTTTTCTAAGAGGGCTACGACGATACCTGTAACATTTTGGCAATTGTTCGAATTGCGGATAAATTGTGAGAGGAGCAAACTCATAACCTATATCGGTTAATATATTTGGCCATTTGCCACATTGTCTTGCTACGTACCTTGTGTTTTTTGCAAGTTCCTGATGTCTGGTCTTGTTTATTTATTTATTAAGCTGCTTTTGTTTTTATTCCTTCACTATAAGCTCCTGATAATGTAGTTTGTTTAACATGTCTTATTCTTAATTAATTTATTAGTATTACTTAAGAGTTGTAATCTGGTGTCCAATGCAAAGTGACATCCAATATAATCTGGATGAGCATTGGCACTGCTGCCTGCATAGTCTCAGTTGCACCTTGAGCTAGTCATACTGTCGTTTTGACTTGTAAGTTGTATTCTTGTGCTCAGGTCAGCTTATGATGATTCCGTTCGCTGAACCAACTTTTGCTACTACCATGTTGTCTGGGTAATCAACTTCCGCATGGTCGCTATATCTACAGATTATCTGAAATAAATTTCAGCAGTTCAGCAACAGGGGTCATAGCACGAGAAGTTCTTTGCGTTTTATGATGTCTGAAAGCAATCAACGGGCAGACAATTGTTTTAGCATCAACCTGAACCTAAGAGTGAGAAAATCAAAATTGACAAAATAGAAATTGTTGATAAGGCTTGGCACGAAGATGGGGACATTAGGGGGAAGTTGTAAGTGATCGTTGTGGGATAGATGATTCATTTCATTGCAGAACGCTTACAACCTGAAAGGGAGCAACATTCGTGCAACAGTCTATAGATTACATGAAAATGGAAACATACACTTCTGCATAACATGTTAATTACTCGAATAGTGTATGTTTACCCATTTTCATGAACTTCTTTGAGTATAGTGTCGAACCATTCGCTGACTTTATTTTTGTGGCATTTTTTACCAGCTCCCTATTCTCCGAGAGTGAACGCGGATGCATCATGAGTGTCAGACAGTCGGTACCAGTCCTGAAGGTGACTTTTTCAGCGGAGGACTCTCGACATAGACCTCAACCAAACTGAGCCACAGAAATAGCTCCTTGACCTTGACCCCGGTGACCTTCTTGATCTTGCCCTTCTTGACGAAAGCGGTCACCTCGGGGGCATAGGAGACCGTCTGCTTGATCTTCTTGAAGGTGTGCTCGTTCTTCTTCTTCTGAAGCATCCACATGAAGCTGCTCTCGCGGTTGTACCCGACCTCCTCCATGTCGCTCATTGGAAATAGGCCTTTTGGGAGGCCAAGCTCTTCGAGGAGCTCGACGGACCTCTTCCTGCAGACGTCGTCCCCCTTGACAACCTCGGCGCCAGAGCGGTGGCTCTCGACCAGCTGGGACGCCATTTGAGCAATGTCTTGTCCGGGAATGGTTTGCTTCGGAAGTGGGGCTTTTGGTTTGCTGGATTGGCAGATGACAGATCAGCTTGTTGGTTATATAGATGCTGCAACCTTTAGTGGCTTGGAAGTGAAAACCGGCAGCTCTCCTCTATGGACTTCTTCTTTCAGATACTTCTTTTCTTGAAGAAAAAAAACGTCCAGCCATATCTGACCATTGAAATGCCTTAACGCTGAAGTCCACAGCAGAACACTGGAGTTTAGCTGGTCACGGATGACTAAATTGACCATGGCTTATATTGTTGTAGAAGTGCCTGTGATCTTGTCTAAGAAGCCGGGCTCCGTACCAAGTATGAAAAGAACACTCATTCAAGATTCTTTTTTTTTGCGGGGTCACTCATTCAAGATTCTTAAAAAGAAACATAACTTGTTTATCTCGAGTGGTACAAAAATTCAATTCCTGAGTAAAAAAAAGTTCCCATTATACTTTGACTCGAACAAGCTTTGTAAGCAACGCAATCCACCAAACGCTGAACGTTTTTCACATAAACTGAGAAATTATTCAACAATGTAGCAGTCTAACTGGCCTGATCATATCATGTATGTATGTTCAGGATCTCCCAAAGTTCCTCACCTGCATCTTGCATTCGTTCCCAATAGTTGTCAAATTAGGTTCTGCTATTAAAGAACAGAGTAGCTTGGCATCCATATCAATTCACCGAATTA
Source organism: Triticum urartu (assembly GCF_003073215.2). Taxonomy (NCBI): domain Eukaryota; kingdom Viridiplantae; phylum Streptophyta; class Magnoliopsida; order Poales; family Poaceae; genus Triticum; species Triticum urartu. Next base: position 457,304,573 of record NC_053026.1, on the reverse strand, counting down.
TGTTTTGCCTATTTAACTGTTTGGAATAACTTACTTTGGCATATTTCCCAGCTGTTTTTCCTCACCAAATTAACAAAACATATTCCATAGTTTAGCAATCACGAACTTAGTCATTTTACAGCTATTTTTCACATCAAATTATAAGATAATTTAACAACAGAAAACTTAGCCTCAAACTAACTAATTTCTAGCAACCCTAAACTTAGAATGAGAAATAATATGATGATCATGCAGCCTCAGCCATAGCAGTAGGGGTTCTTAGGTTTTGGCTAGTTGAGGTTTGCTTTGGTTTGTGCTTTTGTCCTGTTTTTTTTCGTTTGCATTTTTTCAGTGGTCTTCTAATACAAAACTACATCTGAGAGAAGAACTTGTTATCACATAAAAATGTGCGCCTAAGAAAAAATGCAAAGGACACTAGCCATCTGTTTTCCATTGGCGCAAATATGAAAATAATCTCCGATGATCTGATATTAGTGAGAAAATTAAAATCAACAAAATAGGAAATTATTCCACTATATCGCCATCCCACTCTCGCTCCTGCTCTGTTTGTTCGAGACATTGATACAACATACATCCACAATGATGCAATGTTAAAATCAACATGAAAATCCAGATACAGAGGGTCAAAATTTGAGTTCTTTTGTGCATGTCATGGTTCAAGTTGTATTTCAGAGCCTTGCTTAATTATTTGTTGATAAGGTCCTTGTTCTCTCTCACACAAAGATGGGGGCAACAGTGGGAAGTCAAGAGTGATCGATGTGGGAAAGAAGAGGGGGTATAAGTACAATTATTCTTTCAGTGAACGCTTATAAGTGAAAGGGAGCAATATTCGTGCAATAATCTATAGATTACATGAAAACGGAAACATATACTTCTACGTAACATGTGTAGTGCCGAACCATTCACTGACTTTATTTTTGTGGCATTTTTTACCAGCTCCCTATTCTCCGAGAGCGAATGCGGATGCGTCATGGGTGTCAAACAGGCCGGTACCAGTCTTGAAGGTGACTTTTTCATTGGCGGACTCATCGACATAGACCTCAACCAAACTGAGCCACAGAAACAGCTCCTTGACCTTGACCCCGGTGACCTTCTTGATCTTACCCTTTTCAACAAAAGCTGTCACCTCGGTGGCGTAGGAGACGGTCTGCTTGATTTTCTTGAAGGTGTGCTCGTTCTTCTTCTTCTGAAGCATCCACACGAACCCGCTCTCGCGGTTGTACGCGACCTCCTCGATGTCGCTCAGTGGAAAGAGGCCTTTTGGGAGGCTTAGCTCCTCGAGGAGCTCGACGGACCTCTTCTTGCAGACGTCGTCCCCCTTGACGATCTCGGCACCGGTGAGGTGGCTCTCGACCAGCTGGGACGCCATTTGAGCTCTTGTCTGGGATTGGTTTGCTTCTGAAGTGGGATTTTAGGTTTGTAGATTGGTGGATGAGCTTGCTGCAGGTGATAGAACAGAATATGGCGCGCCATATATAGATGCTGCAACCAGCATAGGGAGACCGGCAGCTCTCCTCTCTGGACTTCTTCTTTCAGAAACTTTTTTTTCTGAAAAAATACCACGCTGAAGTCCACAGCAGAACACTAGAGTTGAGCTGGTCACGAATGACTAAATTGACCATTGCTTATATTGGCGTGGAAGTCCCTGTGACCTTGTCTAAAAAGCTGGGCTCCGTACCTACTCCCTCCGTTCCAAATTACTCGTCGCAAAAATAGATGTATTTAGAACTAAAATACATCTAGATACATCCATACCTGCGACAAGTAATTCGGAACGGACGGAGTAGTTAGAAAAGAACGCTCATTGAGATTTATTTGAAAAATAAGTTGGTGATCTCGAGTGTTACAAAAATTCAGTTCCCGGGTCAAAATAAAAATGAAATCAATTCGTGAGTCAAAATAAATAAATAAACAAACCAAGCAAAACAAATAAATAAATCAATTCGCATTGCATTTTTTCTTTTTCTTTTTTCTTTTCTTTTTTCTTTCGAAAAGAGGAAAGACCCCGGCCTCTGCATTATCATGATGCACACATCCAATTTTATTAAAAGGAAATAAATAGGTCTAAAACGTACTCCCTCCGTCCGAAAATATTTGTCATCAAGATGAATAAAAAGGGATGTATCTAGATACATCCCTTTTTATTCATCTTGATGACAAATATTTTCGGACGGAGGGAGTATATAGTATCAACTAAAACGGCAAAAAGAAAAAGAAAACACCACAAATAGTGGGTACAAACAAAAGATTACATGACTTAACCACATAATCTATTAGTGACATGCCAGCCAAACCGGTTGAATAATGCCTGTGAAACCATCTCCAGACGGTTGCACCCAAAGGCCATGAGCCCCCCAACGTCCCCACGCTAAAGTGATGACCATATACGGATCGATGCGGTGGCTCTGAATATAACCTGCAAAAAGTTAATAGAGGGGGACCTATTAAAAACACAGTCATTCCGGCAATTCCAAATTACCCAAAGTAAGGCACAAACCCCTACACGGATATGACCCTTAAGTATTTTGTTGATACCAACCAACCAGTTCCAAACAAATTTGGGATACTTGTTGGTGGCAAATTATATGCAACATGAACCGTGCGCCAAATCAAAGTCGCGAAAGGGCAGGAAATAAAAAGATGTTGAATTGTTTCATCCTTATCACAAAAACAACACTTCTTACATCCATTCCAATTTCGTTTAGTCAAATTATCTTTGGTGAGGATCACCTCCCTACGAACAAACCACATAAAATTTTTAATCTTTACAGGTACTTTGATTTTCCATATATGCTTTCTACGGAACACATGCCCCGTGTTAATAAGATCTTCATACATAGACTTGACAGTAAACACCCCATTGATATTTAGTCTCCATCTAAAGACGTCAGGCGCATGAGATAGGTTGACCAACATCAACCTACGAACTAAATGGAGCCACGCCATCCATTTATCGCCAATCAAGGCCCTCCTGAATTGGATGTTCAGAGGTGTTGAACCAAGGACTGATTGAACTGTATCATCTTTTTACGCACAGTATTATACAAAGATGAGTACTGAACCGCAAGCGGATTGTCCCCTAGCCAGGTATCTTCCCAGAAACTAGTGGATTGACCATTACCAACTTTAAATGAACCTCTCATAAAGAAAGAAGACTTGACCTTCATCAAGCCCTTCCAAAATGGAGAGTCGGTTGGTTTGGCTTCCACCTGGGATAAGGTCTTCGAATATAAGTATTTATTGTGGAGGAGCTCTTGTCAGACCCCTTCCTCATTTTGTAACTTGAATAGCCATTTGCTAAGCAAGCACCTATTTTTGATTTTCAAGTTTTCAATGCCCAATCCGCCTTGGTCCTTAGGTCTACACAAGATATCCCATTTTGCCAGTCGACACTTCCGTGTGTGCTCATCACACTGCCAGAAGAACCTAGACCGGTAGAGATCAAGTCTCTTTAATACCTCTTTTGGGTATTTCAAAAAAAGACAACATAAACATCGGCAAACTTGTGAGAATTCGCATTGCATTTAGACTCAAAAAAGCTTTGTGAGCAAAGCAATCCACCGAACGATGAACTTGTTTTCACATAAACTGAGAAATAATTATTCAACAATGATTATATCATTTATGTGTATTCAGCATCTTCCAAAGTTGCTCACTTGCATCTTGCATGCCTCCCAATAGCTGTCAAATTATGTCATGCTGTTAGAGAACAGAGTAGCGTGGCATCGCCGTAGATTTTTATAGTTCGGTATCCATTCACTGAATTATTTTTTGCCTATTTAAGTGTTTGGAATAACTTACTTTCGCATATTTCACAACTGTTTTTCCTCACCAAATTAATAAAACATATTCCATAGTTTAGCAATCACATACATAGCCTTTTTGTAGCTATTTTTCACATCAAATTGCAAGATAATCTAATAGTTCAACAGTCACAAACTTAGCCTCAAGCTAACTAATTTCTGACCCTTCTTGTTCTCAACTGAGTAGAGGGCTCTGATGTGATGAGTTCTTTTCGGTTTTTGGTTGTGTGAAACCAAGCCTTTAGAATTTTTCTATGATAAAAGGTGAATTTTATTAACTCAAAAGGGCTGACTGCATAGTTAGGATGTACACAACCAAAGTAAGACCTGGGCATAATCAGCCCGACCTGGCAGCCCAAACGCGAAGACCAATGGTTGGGCCGTGCTCAGTCTCCAGATTTGGCCCAAATTAAAAGTCTAAAATAAGTCAAAAATAGGGTCTTGATAGGTATATAGCTATGCTATATTATTTATATTCCCCAAAATGATTAAAAGAAGGTTATTTAATGGGAAAAGTGCACTTCTTATTTGTTTCGGGCCAGGTCGGGATTAGGTTTTTGGGTCCCCAGACACGAGCGTGTTGCAATCGACACTTACTGGCGCTGGAGACGACGGACACGGGGGGATAGAACACACCTCTGCAGATGATACACCGACATCGTCGGTAGCTTCAACCAACCGATAGAAAAGCTTCAACTGACAGGGCAATTTTGTTGTTGCGACCAACACTTCTGTTTGTGCAAGTTGTGACAGAAAATCTTCAACCGGCTGAAAAAAAGCTCAACCGGCAGCGCGATTTGTTGTTGTGACTAGCGCAAGCCGCGATAGAAAAGCTTCAGTCGACTTCAGAAAAGCTTCAACCGGCGCCGCGATTTGTTACTGTGACCAACACTTCTGTTTGTGCAAGTTGTGACAGAAAATCTTCAACCGGCTGGAAAAAAGCTCAACCGGCAGCGCGATTTGTTGTTGTGACCAGCGCAAGCCGCGGCAGAAAAGCTTCAATCGACTTCAGAAAAGCTTCAATCGACTTCAGAAAAGCTTCAACCGGCACCACGATTTGTTACTGTGACCAACGGTTTGCTTGTGCAAGCTGCGATAGAAAATCTTCAACCGGATTTAGAAAAGCTTCAACCGGCAACTTGATTTGTTGTTGCGACCAGCCCTTTGCTTGTGCAAGCTGCGACAGAAAAGTTTCAACCGGCAGCACGAAAAGGAGCTGCAACTGATGACGGGGATGCTGAACCGCTGCCGGCGAAGCTAGAACTGACATTTTTTTTGCTTCAATCGACGGTTTTTGTGACAACGATGGGTGGCGCAACAGTGGGCTGCAACCGGAGCCTGCAAAAGTTACGCCAAGCGTTTTGTTTTGCTGTGATGGCCATGGACAAGCGGTGACCCGAGAGACAAGGCCAGGGTGTTTTTTGCTGCGATGCTCGATGCTACCGATGCTGCAACTGTCAACGGGCGATGTTTCGGTGGTGAGAATGAAGTAGCGCACACACTTGCTGGAACGAAGGGCGTCAGGGTGATATATCAATGCGATGACATGCACTACGATGACCTCCTGTGCAAGCTTCCAACCTCGACACGAGCTGCAACTAATGGCGGCAGGCCAGGGGCACCACGACGCTGGCTAGCTGCTGAGGATGACGATGCCGATGGACACGATTGTCGCGCCTCGCAAGGAGCGCATGGTGGGGGAGGGAGCGCTGTGACTACCCTCCAGTTGAGTTATTTTTCATGCGCGAGAAAGGAAACGAATTGAGGAATCCAACGATGCAGTGAGCTTCAATAGGAGGGCCGCACGGCGACGGCCAAAAATTCATTCGGTTCAATCGTCGTGCTAGACACTTGCAAACACATACACACACTAATTTTTATAAGCACATGTGCGTACCCTAAACTTATGAACACCTTTAAAAGACTCAACGGATTCGGTCCGAGCATCTAAAGGTAAATGAAACCATAGTTTTTCATGAGGTCGTGGTATTCTAAGAAAACTTTGCATATGTTTGCATTCAAACGGGGAGTAAAGTAATATTTTATTATTTTAGCGATGAATGCTGGCTAGTTTGTAGGTTGATGTACAACTTTAAATAATTGAAGCCCCAAAAGAGGCGGAGGAAAATGCAGTCTCAAGAAAAGAAGAAAAAAAAGGAAGGAAAAGGCATAAGCGATCGCGAGGACGTATTCAAAGCTGACTCTTAAATCATCCTCATTCGTGGACCGTGCGGTACAGATGTGTTTTGTCATCCAATGCAGTCTTGCATTCATGCGCGGACCGATACAGAAGACTTTTTTCTCGTAAATCAAAAGCAAACCGGAAGGGGTAGGGGCTTTGCCGGCGTCCGGATCGCTACCACGCACACATACAACAACTCTAGTTCATCCTAAACCTCGCTCGCCTCGCTTTCCAATGTGTGCGTCGCTTTCTGTGTCGCATTGATGCTGGCATTGACGCCGCGCGATGTGACCGTACGACAGGGCGGCGCTGATCAACGCGACCTCTCGGTTGACGCCAGTTCAATGCGGACACTCATCCTGAGAAATCAACTCAGCCCGCTACTCCGCATTGAAGCGGCCTAACAGTCCGTTCGCGTGGCCTGACCATGGCAATTTAAGCACGGTGTCGGGGTCATCCACATCACACTCTTCACTCCACATCTCAGAGCCAAGTCTTCGCGCACCTCCGCCTCTTTCCTCTTCATCGGCGACAGACAAGTCTTGGCCCTTGGTGGCTAGCACTAGCGGAGCGTTGTGGGGACAATTCCGGGCTGTGGCCGCCCCTTCCAAAAGCCCAAATATTTTGTATATGACTCACAGCCCATTTCTTGGCCCAGTACTAGCGGAAACTGAGAGGCCCAGGCACTGAGCGCTACGTGAACGATCGTGACCCGCCCCATCCCTGTTCGCCTGTTCCCCCTTCGCACTCCACTGCTCCTCACCTCCTCCGCCACTCCTCCGCACTGCTCCTCCGGTCGCCCCCATGGGCCATGGTGACTTCTGCCGCTCCTGATCCTCGCCTCCTCCCCTGACTGGCTAGGTCTTCTTCCTCCTTGGATCCTCCCATCTCCACTAGTCCCCTACTTCCACGACTCCCTGAGAAACTAGGTGAGTTCTCTAATGATTCTAACCTGATACATACATGAACTTGCACTTTCTTACTGTTACTTGCTATATTTTTCATAAATCTGAACCAGTTGCCCCCCCCCCCTCATTAGCTCTTCCGCGAAGAAGGAAATTGTCATCTTCTCTGGCGATGAAGAGGACTAGCTGCCGCAGACGCCCGTCCTCTTGCAGAACGCGATGTATGCAGTGACGGACACCGAGTACGAGGAGCAGATGAAGTTGATGCTCCGTCGCTCGCTCCTCCACAACATCGGTCCGGTGCCGCCACCGAAGACACTTCTCTGCGCCACCAAGTCGGAGCCTCCTTCCTCTCTATGCTCTTCCCATGCAACCGCGACGTCCAAACGGACGCCGCATGGTCAAGGAGGAGCAGTTGTCGCCGCCGCCTCCCAGCCGCGTCAAGGAGGAGCTGCTCTTGCCACCTCCTAGTCGTGCCGGTGGTGGCCGGCCCCACATGATCGCCGCGAAAGTGTGCGGTTGGATATTGCACTACCTCAGTGCCCGCCGCGGAGGGAGCTGTTAGAATTAATCTGAGACATACCGTTGATCATCCGGAGACCATGCAATCACATGAGCACGACATCGAGATTTGTTAACGAGGTTCACCGATATGGCTACATCCCCGAGGCATGACTATGGGCGCTCCTCCCCATGACACCGCTACAATACCGCACCCGGTCGCCATGCGCATCGGCACATGCCACCGGCTTCCCTTGCGTTCCGGTGCTATTATGTTGGCATAGATTACATCGTTCCGGTGCTACAAGCGTCCTACTTGGACACGACTTCATATCCTATCTAAACACAATACAATTACAAGTCCAACTGTAACCTACCTTGTACACAATATTCGACACAACTCTAACAGGAGCAATGGCGACAAATCATCCTCCCGGAGCGCCATGATGGCACAGGAGTATTGGACAGGGAGCGACGGTGGTGGGGTAGGCACAACGCCTCGTGCGAGGCGGAGTTCGCGGTGTCTGACGTTCCACCGCCAGAAATTGCCAACGACTCGGAGCTCGCAACGGCCTGGGTCATGGACCGGTCGAAATCTCGAAGACCACGACGGAGAGGAGCAAGTGCCGTCTCTGCCGCCTCGACGAGTAGATGGGCAAGTACATGAGTGGTCTCTTCACGAAACCACCGCCGCCACAGCCGCCCGTCTCTCCCCCCACCCACGTCTGCGGTGGTCGCGGCCACACTGCGTGCGACGCAGGAGCGAACGGAGAAGTTCATCCGCGAGCGCCATGCGACTCTGAGGACGACAATGATGAAGGTGCCGCCAGTCTGCCTGACATGGCGTATGAGGTCACCGTCAAATATAGGGTATTTTTTTGATTTTAGTTCACGGACCAAATAACGCCTAGTTTTATGTAGAAACTATCCAAGTTTGAATAAAAACCGTCCAATTTGTTTAAAACTGTATCAAATTTATTTATTTTTGTTAAATTCCGTTTGAAATGTCTTCGAACATTTGAGGCTAGATTTGGATGGCCGGCTTCCGTATCAGTGTGTGGATTAATCCCCGCAAAAAGAAAAAGAAAAAGAAAATGCTCAAAGTAGAACGGGGGCAGAGAGAGTCTTGAGTCTTGACCACGAGCAAAACAGAGCAGCCCCTCTCCTCCTCCCTCCCCATCAGTGTCGTCCCCCAATTTCCGCGTCAAAACCCTCGCCCCCTCCGCGATTCCCCCGCCGCCGCGCCAAGCGCCGCCGCGAAGCCCGCCCTCCCGACCTCCTCCAAGGCGCCCGTCATGACGACGGCCCACTCCGGCGCGGCGGGCGCGCCGTCGTCCTTCTACGCGCCGCCCTCCCGCCGCCTCCACTTCTTCGTGCGCGCCACCGACTGCAAGACCATCGCGATGCACGCGGCCGCGGACGACACCGTCGCCGCCGTGCTCGCCCACCTCGCCGACCGCGGCTACGGCCGCGACCTGCGCCTCCTGCACGCGGGGCGCCAGCTGGAGCCGGAGGCCACCGTCGCCTCGCTCGGCCTCCCGCCCGACTCTACCCTGCAGCTCGCCGCGCGCCTCCGCTCCACCCCGCACCCCAAGGCCTGGCAGCTCGCCTCGCACATCGCCGCCACCGGCGCCTCCAGGGACGCCGGCACCGCCACCGCCACCGCCCACACCCTGGAAGACCTCGTCAAGGAGTACATCTTCTGCTGCGACCACGCCAACGAGCAGAACCGGAATGATCGCAGGGCCAAGGGCGACACCAAGAACTCCCAGCACCACGCCCAGGAGTACCTCGACATCTTCCTCCAGTCCGGCGCCGCCATTGCGCTGGTTCACCTCTACCTCTCAGATTTCTCCTCCTCGCGCTTCTACGCCGAGCGCGCCATCAGGTGCTTTCTCAGCACTGACCCTGCGACCTTACCGCCCAATGTAATGCTCGTCACGGCGCCGGTGCTCCTGGAATTCTGCCGCTTGCTTTCTCTGACCGCGGGCAACAAGGATCGCCTCTACAAGTCATGCCGTCATACACTTGCATCGGTGCTCTGCTTGCCACTCTCAGGGCTCGTTGCCTCCAATTCTCCTACCAAGGTGATCGAGCAGGTCCTCCCGTTTGCCAATGAAATTGTCGAATTGGTTCTGGATGGACTTGGATCAGATTCCATGATGGTGTCAAGGACAGACCTTGAGGAGCTCTCAAACTTCTTTGAAATCTTGCGCCAGCAGGTACTCCTCTGGATGCCAAAGAATATGTACAGCAGGGAGTGTAAGCGTACCGACACATGGGTGTGGGAGTTGCATGAAATGTCGACGAACCTGCTGAAAAAGATGGATGAGTGTCTCGAGAGGTTGGAGATGGATCTTTCATCTTTATCATCTGACAGTATGGGGGTCATAGAAAGTCAGCCATTCATGGCCAGCCGATTACATATGCTTGCCATATTGACAGAACTGGATATTCGAGGATGTGGCGCACAACCTTCGGTTAGTATTGCTGGCAAACAAAGCACCTCTCAATGCGCTCGTGCGCCGTTCCAAGAGGAACGAGCATCTCCACTGGCTCCTGAAGCATAAGGATCTGCTTTGCTTCGTAGCAAGTAACTTAAATTGAGAAATCCACCAAACGCTGAGCTTGTTTTCACATAGACTGAGAAAGTATACAATGTAGCAGTCTAACAGGCCTGATTATATCATGCAGGTATATTCAACATCTCCCAAAGTTCCTCTCCTGCATCTTGCATTCGTTTCCAATAGCCGTCAAATTATGCAATGCTATCAAAGAACAGAGTAGCCTTGTGTCGCCGTAGATTTTGGTAGTTCCATTCACCAAATTATTTTTGCCTATTTAACTGCTTGGAATAACTTACTTTTGCATATTTCAGAGCCGTTTCTTCTCACCAAATTAATAATATATATTCCATATTTTAGCAATCACAAACTTAGCTTTTTTATAGCTTTTTTCCAGATCAAATTGTAAGATAATTTAGCAGTTCAACAGTCACAAACTTAGCCTCAAACTAACTAATTTCTAGCGCATCCCGTTCTCATCTGAGTAGAGGGTGAGTTCTTTGTGTTTTATGTTGGCTGAAACCAAGCCTTTAGAGATGTAGTGATGGAATATTTAAAGTGCCGTGAGCAATTCACATCAAGCTGAACTTAGAATGAGAAAATAATCTGATGATCATGCAGCCTCGACCATGGCAGTAGGAGTTTTCCTCTGTGTTGGTTTTCCCATTCACTTTTGGTAGCTCTTAGGGTTTGGCTAGTTGAGGTTTGCTCTGGTTTCTGCTTTTGACTCGTTTTTCTTTCCTTTGCATCTTCTCAGCAATCTTTTAATACAAAAAAAAAATCAAGACAAGAAGTTGTTTTCGCATAAAAATAGGTGCCTAAGAAAACCAAAAATGTTTTTAACATCGATCTTAACCTTGAATCTGGAAATAATCTCCGATTATCTGATTTTAGCGAGAAAAATAAAATCAGCAAAACAGGAATTATTCCACAATGTTTCCATCCCAGCCTCGCTGTCGCTCTCCTTGTTTGTTTGAGACACTGACACAACATACATCTACAATTATGAAATGTTAAAATCAACACATGAAAATCGAGATACCGAGAATCAAAATTTGAATTCTTTTGTGCATGTCATAGTTAATGTTGTACTCCCTCCATCCCACAATAGAAGATCGTTTTACAAGCTAAAACAGCTTGGAAAATGATCTTATATTATGGGATGGAGGAAGTATTTTACAGCCTTTGCTTAATTAAGGCCCTTATTCTCTCTCACACACAAAGATAGATCAACAGTGGGAAGTTGAGAGTGGTCGATGTGGGATATAGGTGGGGGTATAAGTGTTATTCATTCATTTGGTGAACACTATGGGCTGAAAGGAAGCAACATTCGTGCAGCAGCCTTTTATTAGATTACATAGAAAACGGAAAGATATACTTCTGCATAACATGTGAACCATAGTGCCGAACCATTCACTGACTTTATTCTTCTCGCCTTTTTAACTAGTAGCTCCCTATTCTCCGAGAGCGAACACGGCCGCATCATGGGTGTCAGACAGACCGGTGTCGGTCTTGATGGTAACCTTATCAGCAGAAGACTCATCCACATAGACCTCGACCAAAGACAGGTCCTCGATCTTGACCCCGGTGACCTTCTTCATCTTGCCCTTTTCCACAAAAGCGGTCACCTCAGTGTCGTAGGAGACGGTCTGGTTGAGCTTGTTGAACGTGTGCTCTTTCTTCTTCTTCTGAAGTATCCACACGAACCCACTCTCACAGTTGTGCCCGACCTCCCTCGATGTCATCCATAGGAAAGAGGCCTTTCGGGAGGCCGAGCTCTTCGAGAAGCTCGACCGTCTTCTTCTTGCAGATATCGTTCCCCTTGTGGACCTCGGCACCAGCGCGGTGGCTCTCGACAAGCTGGGACGCCATTTTGGGGAAGTGGGTTTTAGTTTGCTGGATTGGTAGATGAGCTTGTCGAACGTGATAGATCAGGATCCGTTGGTGCTGCCTTATATAGTTGCTGCTAGTTGTACTGGCTGCGAAGAGCCTCTTCGAAGGTGCTACGCGCACGCCAGCCCAGTGAGACCGGCAGCTCTCCTCTGTGGACTTCCTCTTTCAGATACTTCCTGTTTTGAAGAAGAAAAATGAACGTCTCCAAACTTTTGGAGCTAGCTCATTACGTCCAGCCATATCTGACCGTTGAAATGCCTTATGCCGAACTCCACACCAGAACACTGGTGTTGAGCTGGTCATGGATGACTGAATTGACCATTGTGTATATTGGTATGTCAATCGCAGCTGCGTGAGGTCGAAGGAATCGTACGTGCGCGCATGGAAGCAATGTACTTGCCACGGTTCTGCAAGAAGGAAACAAAGCAGAGATCGTTTTGTCTCATCTGGTGAACGATGCAGAGGTACCGGATGGCCCAATAGCAACGAGGCATTTGATTCCCTAGCAATGCCTCTAGAAACTATTCTCCTAATTGTGTTCAAGATCTGAATTATGGGACCCTTGGAACTTTTTGAAGCGTTGAGTAATCATAAAATATGAGGTGTAATCTTCCCATTCAAATTTTTGCGAAGTACAATAAAAAACTCTTAAACTGAATACTATTTATATAAATAATTTGGAGAGATTTTAACAGCATTTTTCACATGTTTTTATACTTACAAATGATTGGATCTCAATTGACTACCACCTAAGGACAAGATCTCTCATAGCAAATCTCACACCTTCGACACTAATCCAAGCAGCATGAGTTCAGTGTTGAGAAGTCAAGTAAGATATATAGTCTAGGCCATCTATGCAGGGATCAATCTATAATTTCCCTCGGTGTCGTATATCGATGCCCTATCGTGGAATCCTCCTTGTCAGCGTCACAGCGCTTGGTCCTGCCCTGTGGGGCTCCACAGTTAGGTGCAAGCCCCGTTAAGGTTATGTTAATCGATTTTACGCGCCATAGTATGTCACCGTTAAAATTAAGAACAGGCAATATCTCCAGATCTCTGCTCTCCTAATAATGAGATTATTAATTATGTCTTCCTTGCCTTGGTGGCATAGAACACCAGAACTAGTGGCCATAATGTAAACGAATAACTTGGTCAGCCTGGCTCACTCAGTCCGCGTAGGCACATTTGAGGTACGCACTTATTCCATTCCGGGAACCCGAGCAGCAGCTTGCTGATGTACATATGCTACAAAAATTAATTTAACACAATGGTAATGTAGGTCATTCATATCATCCATGAACCAGCCAACCACCAGTGTTCTGCGTCGCGGAGTTGGTTACTAAAGGCCTATTTTCAATCCGGATCCTGTCGGGACACATATCTGAGAGTATATGACTCACGCGTCTAAAAAGTTGCGCGCATGTGGAGGACCTGCATGCTTCCTAACTAGGACCAAAGATCGCCTCGCCTGCCTCTCTTTCACTATGTAACCCCGGACATACCTCGGACACTCTGATGACAATAAAGCAAGGAGCCATTTATAGCACACATCATAATATGTATAAAGAATCACCACACGAGAGATGAAGCTAGACAACCAGCGAGTCTGGGCCCTAGCCCATAATATTGGACGCCCAAGGATTACGCCTAGGGCCTTATATCACCTGCCGGTTCTCGCAAACCAGCACACCGTCGGGCTGGCGTGCGCGTAAGCACCTCTGATTAGTAGGCATTAGTCACACTTGTACAACTGGAAGTGATATACCAGTACAATTCGCGAGCATAGCACAGTAATCTGATCATAGATAAATTATAGCAAGGTTTCAGACACAGCTACCACAACGGATCCTGATACTATCCACCGTTACCGAAAAGACTTAGTCCTCGAACTAGTCACACTAACTTTCTAGATCCATATCCAGTATTCTTCCGCAATCTGAGGTCACGTAGGATGTATTGAATGGCATAGATTGATGTTGCCATCCTCCCTCTCCGTCTAAATATAGAAATATGAGTGGGCGTCTAGAACCACCACGAACTACCTTTAGAGATGTAATCGGGGAGTGACTACAGTATGTCCAAGATGCATTGGTGTAGCACACCTTGGTTCGGCTGATGTAGCGTTCCACAGGAGCACACCTGAACTTCCAGAGAAAATACTTGCACGAGATGAAACACTCAATCTCAAAGCAGAAGGGGCCCATCGTTCCAACGGCGGACAACGCAATGGGCCGAGCAAGTAAAAGGATTTTGTGCTCGATGTTGCTGTGTGTCCTTCGCCATTTACACTACTTGTTAAACTGAGATAATCTATAAACAGTTCGTTGGCTAGTTCCTTGGCTTGAGCTGCAGTGGGGTATCTGTATTGTCTCTAATTTATAGTCCCTCTTAGCATGCTTATAATGCTCTGTAAAGTAGCAGAGTCTGTCGAACACGAGACTCAAGACAAAACCACCTCAAGTAACACAAGACCACGCTGATAGAGTGTGGTCTCCTTTGCACTAAATGAATAAACTATGCTGCAGGAAGTCATGAGGGCATAACTAACCTTGTCGTATAGAGGGGTGTGTTCAGCGTGTGGATTAACCTCGAATTTGATCGACACATAATAGAAGAGATAGGAGAACAACACAGTAATCTACAGGACGCCAGCTGCTCAACCAGAACCGCAGCTCTTCCTATCAAGTGAGCATGAATAATAGATCAAAACAGAAGACCACTCTATAATAATCAAACCAGAGAGAGGACAGAAGGTGCTAAATCATGACAATCAAATCGGCTCATTCGCACCAGAGGTGGTGAGCAAACGACAGATGCCTTGTTGGAAAGGGCTACCCCTCACTTCCTATGTCAGCAGCCTCGCCGGCGATCCTAGAAGAGAGGTCACAATGGCCAAGCGAGAGTCTGGGTCGTAAGGCAAAACGCTATCGATCCGTGAGCAGACCAGACCCAGCGTAATCAAGTCGCGTTACCAAGAAACAGATCCAGAATCATGGAAGATACCCTAGGGCTCTGAACGATTCCACACGTACACTATCCGAGAGCAACACAAGATATGTGGAGCGTGGGTAAACGTGCGCTCTCTGAATGAACACCACCTAGGCGCATGCGAATTGCGCGTGACACTGGGTCACTCCGCTGCTTCTCCGTAATAGCGTAACGTAGTTAGCGAAGCATACTAATGTCTACATCAGGCGGCACAAGTGCGAGAGAGAGCTATGATATGAACACTCACTGATTTCTTCCAACTGCTCCTCGAGGTGAGTAGTAATAAATTGGCTGCGCTAATCGGTCACTAAGTAGGTTCACATCCGGTTCGCCATCGACACAGTTATTCATCGTGCTAGCATTAAAACAAATCCGAGAGTCTAAAGATTATGGGTAAACAATATTGAGTATAAGAATTTGAAGAAGTCTACGGTTCGAACAGATAGTTGGGATATATTGAACTAGAGCCTGAGCAGTTAAGGACCGTCGGTATTTGTACACATGCATAGATAACATACGGAAAAGAATATCAGTCTAGCACCTTTGGGCTTCCTGTATCAGCACTTCTACATATGTCGCCGGGAGAAAAGACGTGAAGCCACACAATATCAGCAACTATGAGGCTGGCGAGCAACAGACTCTCTCCACTAACCATACAGAGCTAAAATGCAAAACGAAACACACACAACAACACATTAACGAGGTAATATTGAAATTCATACAATCCAATTCTAAAACGGGATCTGAAAGATTGATAATAGTCATATTCATCGCATTGCCACGAAAAGCCATCTCATCAGTCAGCATTAATCACATAGAAGAACGGTAAAGCCAATCACACACTCACAAATCGAACCGACACAGATACTTGCGGAGGTGGCGATCTTGCATATATAGCGAATGCACTACACCAGCTTTGAACTACATCTTCAGATGCCGCGAATCTTCCTGAGTTCGAGCTGAATGCTTAGCTTGACTGGAAGACCATCTCGTATAAGGACTAGAAGCACCGCTCATTCTCGAGAGCAGAACACGGCCGCACTCAATGGGCTGGTTCAGACGAGCCGAGATATAGGGCCTTGATGTAACTATATATTCAGGTCCAAAGAGAGAGCCATACAAACAACGAGTGATAGACACGACCAACGAACAACACGTACAACCAGTCACATTACCAACGACTAGCTTATACGAGTACCCCCGGTGCCTCATCAAGCTTAACGATCGCTCTGTAGGCCCTGTAAACTACAGTCGTCTAGGCAATCTAGAAGTAGGAATGGTGACGTATGGGCAGAACAGTCTAGCGTGTGGAAGCACTTGTTGCCACATACAAAGAGTAGCTGACTCTAACAAATCCTTTCCTTTGCCTGTAGATATCTCTTACACCGACACCGCCGTAAAAATGGCACACAGTATCATCTGAGTAGCCCGATCCTACTCTCGAGCTAGGGTCAAAGACCTGGTTCCTAATAAGCATTGAATGTACGCGACGCTCATGCTAGAGTTGAGTAGAGTCCATTAGGTAATTTGGTCCTCATAGCTGACGATAGAACCGACTAACGCAAAACACGGAGAGTCTAGCTTGATCTCTAATAATGCAGCGAAGATTGTATCGTGTGGCGCGGGACGGAGACGTGTACTGATACCTTGCACACGGGTACAAAAAGACAAGCAAATACCGTGCTTGTTTGGCGCGCGGAGTGTGGCTTTCTTCCATCCGCATCTTCCAACCAGAGCGGGGACGTCAGTGTTTGGCAAGTGGGAGAGGATGATTAAAGCTCAGAGATGTCCTGAATTTCTTGGCGTTGAATGGATAGATCGTAAGCTAGTTTGAGTGTCATACAGAAGCAGTGTATCACTCCGAGTGTCGGGCATAGGCAGCGCTCTTATACCTTATAAGACTCTGACTGCTCTGGAGAGCCTCAGTCGCAGGACCACAGGCCCTGCCGACGAACCGAGGAACCACTTCGGAGAGACTGTCTTCTGACGGGCGTCTTGCGCTCTAACCCAGATGAGACACCTAGGAAGCCAGCTCGTGCTCTTCTAGTATGTTATCCTTCCTCATCTCCGACATGTGTCTAAGAAGAAAAAACAGATGAACGCTTCCTCCCTTCCGTTTGGAGATCTTAGCCGCGACAATCGTGAAGCCGATATCCTTGACTCCATTATGAAATTCGGCCTTGCTGTTGATCTCTTTCTTTTTAGACACTGCTATAACATGTACATCTAAAATTATGAAATGTTAAAATCAACATGAAATTTCAGTTTTCGAGAATCAAAATTAGATTTCTTCTGTGCATGTCATGGTTCATGTTGTATTTCAAAGCCTTGCTTAATTATTTGTTGATAAGGCCCTTATTCTCTCAGACACAAAGATAGGGACAACAGTGGGAAGTTGAGAGTGGTCGATGTGGGATATAGGAGGCGGTATAAGTATTATTCATTACATTTGGCGTATGCTTACAGGCTGAAAGGAAGCAACATTCATGCAACATCCTTTATTACATTACAACGAAAACAGAAACATACATTTCTGCATAACATGGGCTGAAAGGAAGCAATACTCATGCAACAACCTTTATTAGATTACAAAGAAAACGGAAACATATACTTCTGCATAACATGTGAACTGCAGTGCCGAACCATTCACTAACTTTATTCTTCTGGCCTTTTTAACTAGTAGCTCCCTATTCTCCGAGAGCGAACACGGCCGCATCATGGGTGTCAGACAGACCGGTGTCGGTCTTGATGGTAACCTTATCAGCAGAAGACTCATCCACATAGACCTCGACCAAAGACAGGTCCTCGATCTTGACCCCGGTGACCTTCTTCATCTTACCCTTTTCCACAAAAGCGGTCACCTCAGTGTCGTAGGAGACGGTCTGGTTGAGCTTGTTGAACGTGTGCTCTTTCTCCTTCTTCTGAAGTATCCACACGAACCCACTCTCACAGTTGTGCCCGACCTCCTCGATGTCATCCATAGGAAAGAGGCCTTTCGGGAGGCCGAGCTCTTCGAGAAGCTCGACCGTCTTCTTCTTGCAGATATCGTTCCCCTTGTGGACCTCGGCACCAGCGCGGTGGCTCTCGACAAGCTGGGACGCCATTTTGGGGAAGTGGGTTTTAGCTAGTTTGCTGGATTGTAGACGAGCTTGTTGAAGGTGATAGATCAGGATCCGATGGTGCTGCCTTATATAGTTGCTGCAAGTTGTACAGGCTGCGAAGAGCCTCTTCGAAGCTGCTACGCGCGCGCCAACCCAGTGAGACCAGCAGCTCTCTTCTGTGGACTTCTCTCAGCAGTTGAAGAGAAAAGATGAACGTCCCCTTTTTGGAGTTAGCTCATTACGTGAAGCCATATCTGACCATTGAAATGCCTTATGCTGAACTCTAACAGAACGATGGAGTTGAGTAGGTCACGCATGAATGAATTGACCATTGCGTTTATTGGTTTGTCATCGCAGCTGCGTGAGGTCGAAGGAACCGTACGAGCGCGCATGGAAGCAATGTGCTTGCGACAGTTCTGCAAGAGGGAAACAAAGCAGAGATCGTTTTGTTTCATCTGTTGAACGTTGCAGAGGTACCGTCATCGCCAAAGCACGAGGAGTGACCCCTAGCATGTGTAGAGAAAGCGTCCAACAGCAGGTTCAGTGTTAAAGTCACGTGGACATGTAGGCCCAGTTTTTTTGGCCAATTCTTTTGGAATCTTAAGAATCAATCATTCACCCAGCTTCTCCCAGAATCTTGAATATGCATTTTTTTTACAATCCTAGCTAGTTAGGATGTAAACAGTTAGGATTGTAAAAAATATATATGGGTACAAGATTCTGAAAAAAGCTGAGTGAAGTGTCAATTCTCAAGATTCTGGGAGAATTAGCCAAAAAACTGGACCATAATATTTTGTTGTAACCATCCTCCGTGGTCTGCTTGTCAGTGGCCAGGTCGCTCGCCGGTGCTCTTGTTACGTGGGCTATTGTATCAATTTTAATTTGGTTTCTTGTTAATTAAGCGGGCAATTTTTACTCTCTTTTTAATTAATGAAAATAACATGTCTTTTGTTTCGTTAAAAAAAAGTACGCTATCAAAGAATAGACTAGCTTGGCATCATCACAGATTTTGCTAGTTCCATTCACCGATTACTTTTGCTTATTTAAATGTATGGAATAGCTTACTTTTGCATATTTCATGACTATTTTTCCTCATTAAATTAAAAAAATCCATAGTTTAGCAATCACAAACTCGGCCTTTATATAGGTATTTTCTACATCAAATTGTAAGATAATTTAGCATTTCGACAGTCACAAACTTTGCCTCAAACTAGCTAATTTCTAGCCCTTCCCGTCCTCTACTCTTTGGACTTCCTCTTTCAGATACTTCCCGTTTTGAAGAAGAAAACATGAACGTCTCCCCTTTGGAGTTGATATGGCTCATTACATCCAGCCATATCGGACCACTGAAATGCCTTATGCTGAACTCCACACCAGAACACTGGAGTTGAGCTGTTCACGGATGACTGAATTGACCATTGCGTATATTGGTGTGTCATCGCAGTTGCGTGAGGTCGAAGGAATCCTACGTGCGCGCATGGAAGCAATGTGCTTGCCACAGTTCTGCAAGAAGGAAACAAAACAGAGATCGTTTTGTCTCATCTGGTGAACGTTGCAGAGGAGTTGATCCCTATCATGTCTAGATCAAGCATCCAACACCAGGTTCAGTGTTAAAGTCACGTGGGGATGTATACCTCTCTAATATTCTGTTGTAACCATCCTTTATGGTTTCCTTGTCAGTGGCCAGGTCGGTCGCTCGTGCTCATGTTATGTGGGATAGTGCTCATGTTATGTGGGGTAGGTTGTATCGATTTTAACCCGCTTTCCGGTTAATTAAGCAGGCAATTCTCACTCTCCTCTTAATTAATAAAAACAACAAGTTTTCTGCCTGCTCTTTCGAGCCGCTCTCCCAGTCAACGTTCAAAGGCATCACCATACCATAGCACTTTTGAGCTTGAGAAATGCTTTTTTGGCTTCTTCTCCGTTAAAAAAAATTATGCTATTAAAGAATAGACTAGCTTGTCGCAGATTTTTAGTTCCATTCACCGATTTTAATTAGCCTTTTTATGGGTATTTTCCACATCAAATTATAAGATGATTTAGCATTTCGACCGTTACAAACTTAGCCTCAAACAACTAGTTTATGTACTCGTTCTATCTTCTTCTATCAATGAAATGATACGCAAGCTTTGCGTATTCGCGAGGAAAAAAAAACTAATTTCTAACCCATCCCATTCTCAACTAAGTAGAGAGTTGTGGCATGATGAGTTCTTTCCGTTTTATGTTGTCTAACCAAACCTTTAGAGACGTATGGTGGAACATTAAAAATGTTGTGATCAACTTGTTTTCACATCAACCTGAACTTAGAATTAGTTAATAATCTAATCCTCAACCATAGCAGTATGAGTTTTCACAGTGTTAGTTTTGTCATTCTTTGTTACCAGTTCTTAAATTTTGGCTAGTTTTGGCTTGCTCTGGTTTCTGCTTTTGTCCTCTGGCTTGCTCTGGTCTCAGCAATCTTTCAACACAAGAAAACAAAATCAAGACAAGAACTTGTTCTTGCATAAAAACATGTGCCTAAGAAAAAAAAGATGTTTTTCACATCGATCTGAACCATAAACGTGGAAATAAACTCCGATGATTTGATATTAGCGAGAAAATTAAAATCAACAAAACAGGAAATTATTCCACAATGTTTCCATCTAAGCCTCGTTGTAGATCTCCTTGCTATTTTGAGGCACTGATATAACATACATCTAAAATTATGAAATGTTAAAATAAACATGAAAATACAAATACTGAGAATCAAAAATTTGAATTCTTTTGTGCATGTCATGGTTCATGTTGTATTTGACGAAAAAGGGTTTCCCCACACTTTAGATTATAAAGCAACCGCACCGACAACATCCGACAACAACAATGAGTTTGAGGTTCAAACACAACCAAAAGAAAAGAAAAGAAAAGAAAAGAGTGTAACTAGGTTCAGCTTGGGGCACCACACAACAAAACCCAATAAAGGACGCAGCCAACTAGCTAATCTGGGAAAGACGAAGGAGGTGGGGTGGCGGCACGATGGATGTGGCGGTGGAATGAAGACCCGCAATGATCATGTCAAGATTGTCCCGGTCACTCCGCTTGCTAAGCGGTCTCCGGAGCTGTAAGAAACCACACAGTTTGAATATCGCGTCAGCCGCACGAGTCGGAATCACATGCTCAATCACTAGTTTATTGCGCACAGTCGATGAGGTCCAAGCGAGAGAGCACATCACCACCCAAAGGGAGGGGCGCAACCCGGATGGCCGGCTGAGGATTTCCTAGAACATGTCCGGGAGGTTATCATGGCACCATGTAACGCCCCTCGATGCGGCTATATCTCCACGTGTCGAGCACGGACTTAGAGGCATAACGCATTGAAAGCAATGTCGCAAGTGAGGTATCTTCACCACACCCATGTAATACATAAGGGAAAAGATACATAGTTGGCTTACACTCGCCACTTCACACAGTTACATGAATAAAGCATTACATCATCCGAATACAATCAAGGCCCTACTACGGAGCCAAAATAAAAAAAGACTACCCCAAATGCTACACAGATCCCCGATCGACCCCAACTGGGCTCCACTACTGATCAACTGGAACGAACAACACAAAGGACAAGATCTTCATCGAGCGCCTCCTTGAGCTTGGTTGCGTCACCTGCTCGGTTCAACGGCACCTGCAAGCTGGTTTTTGAAGTATCTGTGAGTCACAGGGACTCAGCAATCTCACACCCTCGCGATCAAGACTATTTAAGCTTATGGGTAAGGTAAAAGGTATGATGTGGAGCTGCAGCAAGCGACTAGCATATATGGTGGCTAAACATACGGAAATGAGAGCGAGAAGAGAAGGCAAAGCGCGGTCGAGAAACTATGATCCAGAAGTGATCCTACAACAACCTACGTCAAGCATAACTCCAACACCGTGTTCACTTCCCGGACTCCGACGGAAAGAGACCATCACGGTTACACACGTGGTTGATGTATTTTAATTAAGGTCAACTCCAGGTTTTCTACAACCGGACATTAACAAATTCCCATCTGCCATAACCGCGGGCACGGCTTTGCGAAAGTTCAAATCCCTGCAGGGGTGTCCCAACTTAGCCCATCACAAGCTCTCACGGTCAACGAAGGATATTCCTTCTAGCGGGAAGACCCGATCAGACTCGGAATCCCGGGCTACAAGACATTTCGAACATGGTAAAACTAAACCAGCAACACCGCCCCGAATGTGCCGACTAATCGATTAGGAGCTGCAACAATCTCGTTCTCAGGGCACACTCAGATGAGCTCACCATACAACTAAAACCAAACCTCGAGTTTCCCCGAGGGGGCGCTGCACAGGCTCTAGTTTGGACCAACACTCAGAGGAGCACTGGCCCGGGGGGGTTAAAATAAGATGACCCTTGAGTCTGCAGAACCCAAGGGAAAGAAAAGGCTAGGTGCGAATGGTAAAACCAATGTTGGGCATTGCTGGAGGAGTTTTATTCAAGGCGAACTGTCAAGGGGTTCCCATATATACCCAACCGCGTAAGGAACGCAAAATCCGAGGAACATAACACCGATATGACGGAAACTAGGGCGGCAAGAGTGGAACAAAACACCAGGCATAAGGCCGAGCCTTCCACCCTTTACCAAGTATATAGATGCATTAATTAAATAAGAATATATTGTGATATCCCAACAAGTAAACATGTTCCAACAGGAACAACATTCCTGTTCCAACAAGGGAACAAACTTCAATCTTCACCTGCAGCTAACAACGCTATAAGGGGCTGAGCAAAGCGGTAACATAGTCCAAACAAAGGTTTGCTAGGACAAGGTGGGTTAGTGGCTGGGTTCAACAATATAGGAGGCATGATAAGCAAGTGGTAGTATCGTACATAGGCATAGCAAAAGAGCGAGCATCTCGCGAGCAAAGAAAGAAGTGATTTCGAGGGTATGGTCATCTTGCCTGAAATCCCGCAAGGAAGAAGAACAAGTCCATGACGAGACAAGCGGACGTAGACGAACGAATCCTCACAACACGACGTTACCGGATCCAACCCGAAGAAGCAAACACCGGAAAAGAAGCATACAACATAGTAAACAACCAACACATCAACATGGCGTGATGCACAATCGAGTATGATGCATGTCCGGTTTAATGAAGCATGGCATGGCAAAGTGCACAAACAAACCTACAAATTAAGTGGAGCTCATCATGCAACGGAGTTGCATATTGAAGAAAACACCACATGACTTATTTAGTTCTCTCTCATTTATGTACCCAACAAGATTAAATGTTGTTAGCATGGCAAGAGGGTGAAGCAAATGAAAACTACATATCTAGTCAAGTTTAAATGAGGACGGAACAACATACAACAAGTCCGGAGACAAACCTCATGTGCAATTTAAGGATTTGGTACTGTTCTGCCCCCAACCATATTTTAGATTTGTTAAACATGCAAAGTAAAGCCACCATGTTAAACTAGGCAAAATTCTACCCCATTTACATATAAAGTTTATTAAAAACCGAGCTACGGTTATTTAGTTATGAATTAAATCATATTAACATGGCATTTAAGAAAATTTACTCAAACAGCATTTTAAACATTCTAAACATGGATGAAATGGCATATTATTAAACTATACAAAATTCTAAGCAACTTTCATATATAATTCATTTTAATCCGATGCACCAATTGTGAGTTATTATATGCACGTAGTAGAAGGAGGTTTATGTAAAACTGCCAACTCTGGAATATTGACAAAATCGCTGAAAGAAAAAAAAACAGGAGCGGGCCGAAACTGAAACAGGGCGCTGGGTCTGCGGTGGCTCACCAAGGTCTAACTTCAACTGGGCCGGCTCTGTGGGCTGCAACTGGCAGAAAGAGGTGGCGGTGGGTCTAGGCGAGGCCGGTCCGGGCGCAGTCAACGCGCCTGGTTCCTTCGATGCAGGGAGGCAGGGAAACGAGCTCGTGCTCGTCAGAAGGCAGCGACGCGGCAGGGGTGCGTGGGACTCCGGCGAGCGGTGAGATGACGCGGCTTCGGCGTGGCGTCGGAGAGGATGGCAGGAGGCGGGATGACGTGGGACTTGTGGTCAACGTGGCAGGGGCGGCTTCCTCTGTCTGCTCCCGACAGAAGGATGAAGCGTGGCATGGATGGAGCTCGAGGGAAGCAGCGGCGACCTGGAACTCCAGCGGCTAGCCATAGGTGATGCTGGCGACGGGAAGGTTCGGACTCGAGCTCTGTTCGAGCACAAGATGGTGCAGGGCAAGGCGGAGGAGGCGTCAGGGTCTCCTGGTTGTTGCAGGCGCGCGGGCGACAAGGAGGTCGGGATGGCAAGCTTGAGGCAGAGGCGGCTGGACGAATCTGAGGTGGGGGAGGCGCGTGAGGTCCAGGTGCGGGACGTCGCTCTCCAACGAGGCAGGGGCGCAGACGACGCGGAGACGGCCGGATCCGGGCGGCGAGGAGGCAAACGACGACTGGGCTGGGACGGCACAAGGACGATGCCGACGTGCTCCACGGCCACGTCAGTCGGCGGAACTTGCCAGTCTTGGAGGAGATTGAAGCACGGCGGGTAGGGCCTCGCTAGAGCTAGATGGATGGATCGTTGCGGTTGCGGGCCGGAGCGGCGTTGTGACGAGGCCGAGGCTGGCTCCTTTCGGTTCCTGCGAGAAGACGCAGAGGAAGAGAGAGATGAGATGATGGGGATGGAAAAACAGAGGGAAGAAGGAAAAGGGAAAGGGCGAGGAAGTGTTGGCCTGGCGCTCCGGTGGTCCTAGCTGCGGCCGGAGATGCTGTGGCCGGAGATGCTGCCGTCGGAGACACGCAGCCAAGGAGAGGCAGCTGCTCGGGCGCGGGTGCTGGTTGGGTGGACTGGACGCGTCCAAGGAAGACAGAGGGAGCTGGTGATTTGGAGCGATGGGGAATTTAGGGAAGAGGGTGGAGGCAGTTGGTTGGATCGGGATGAGATCCCGAGGTGGAAGAGGACTGGTGGCGGCGGCTGGGAGGATGGGACAAGGCTCCTAAATTTTAGGGTTGGACCTCAAGTATATATAGCAAGTGGATTTGGGGTGCATCTGGGCCCTCGATTAAAATCGGACGTTCTCGGATAAATAGGTTAGGGGGCCCAATTAAGAAAATGGAGATATTTTGTAGATGTTTGGGGATGATCCGGATCCAACAGTGACAACTGTTCGGGTCGGGTCCGGGACAATTTTTCGGACGCGCGCGAGGAGGGCCGCGGGCTAACGAGAGAGGTTAGGTTGGGTCTGGCGGATTGTGAAGAGAGGGTTGGTCTGAAGAAGAGGGGAGAGATGCAGCCCGGCATGGTTTTCGGAGACCAAAAATGTCCGACGTTAGACCGGCCATACTGCCGCTATAGTTATCCGTTGGGGCGTCAAACAGACTCCGAACGCGATGAAACTTGGCAGGCAGCCTACCTACAACATAAAAACACCGCATGCCAACTTTCATCCCATTCCGAGAACATTTTCCGGCCACTTATAAAATAATATTTCAGACGTACCGCGGGCGCGTGCAAGTGTGGCTAGGCTCAGAACAGACAACAGAAGGAACTGGGGGAACCCGGACGGATGCAGGTTTTGAAAACATGATAATGCAATGCACATAATGACATGATGAAATGCAATACGCAAGCAAATGACATGGCAACGACATCGAATAACTGGACGAGACCTGGCACATCGGTCTCGGGGCGTTACAACACTCCACCACTACGAGAGGATCTCGTCCCGAGATCTAGGATGGCACCGGAGGGAAAAAAAGATGAGGAGAACAGGTAAAACAAAGTTTCGTCTTCGACAAACGAGTGAAACCAAAGAACCTTGCGAGGTTGGACAAATTGAAAGAAAGAATTCAACGAAGATGAATAAAGTTGAAAACACTCCGTTAGGAAAGAGGAACAAGGAACATTACTAGAACCTTGTAGGTTGAAGACATAAGAAAAGTGTCACCAAGGACAAGAAGTACATGCAAGCACTCCGGATAAAATGAGATGTAGAAGGAACGATAAAGATCAATTACGACAACACTCCGGTTGGAAATGGAAGGGATTTAACATGATCTTGACAAAACAAGAAGATGGGTTGAAGAGAGCAACATCACAATGCCTCCGGAACAAAAGTAAGAATGGAATGGAATGAACGAAGGGAAACAAGATCTTGAGAGAGCACACTTACGACCAAATGCTAGAACAGAGTTGTTGGAAAACCAACAACGAAAAGAACAAGGTTGCAATGGGCTTATGGAGAACACTCAAAACTATGAGGTGAAATTCTGCCATTAACGGAATTGGATTGATATCAAGAAGGAGACGATAAACTATAACACCGGGAGGATAAATGAAGAACTTGGGTCGTTTATGAGCACCATAAATAGCCACAATCCTTAGGGAAGGCTTTAGGTGAACTATAACCCAAGATAACTCCAATGACGAGATTGATGGGTTTAAATATCTCATCCTTAACAACATGTGAATCATGAAACATGAACTCAGATTATCAAGAATGACATAATACCACCTCCAATGGTACGGAAGAAAGAATTGCACTCCGGATTACAAGATGAAGAAAAACTTGAGCTCCTCTGAAAAGAATCTCGATGAACACTTCGAGAAGGAATTAAATCCTTGATGAACCATCATGTAGGACATCCCTGAGGAACTCCAGTAAAGAAAATGATGATAAAAGCAAGAGAAGTTGAAAACACAAGGTGAAACCTTGTAATGATTTAGAAGGATCTTCATGGTGAAATAATTGAGAGAACTTGGAACTCCGGGAAAAGAAAGATGAATCAAGTGAAACCGCGAATTTGATGAACCTCCAGAATAAGGAATTGAATTCGCTCGATGAAATAAGAATGAGAATTACCTTATGGTTATCCTTCGCCAATTAAAATGATGACAAGCAACGGATTTGACATACTACTTATTCTCGTTGAAAAAGGATTAAGATAGATATGGAGCAAACTTGGGAAGGTCTTCAACGAATCACCGGTAGAATTTGGAAAACAGCGAATGACTTGATACGACAACGAAAGGAAGAGATCTCTTGAACGAACCACCGTTTGAATTGAAACAAGAATAAATTGATATGATAAACGAAGGAAGAAGAAATCTTGAATGAACCACCGTAAGAATTAAAAATGAACAAAGAAAGGATAATGAAAAACACCGGGAAGAATTTAGTAAATGAACGAAGATGCTTGAGAGAAAGTAGATACATGAGAACGAAGAGATCATAAACTGATTAGAGAATACTTGAATGATGCACCGGTAAGATTGGAGAATGATAACTGACAACTGAGAATGAATAATTCTGAGATGACGGGCTTCAGAGAATCAAACTGAAAAAAAACAAAAAAAACTCCTGAATTACTCCGGATGGGTGAAAAGAATTCTCACAATCGAATACAATTATGAGAGGATGGCAACGAGCTGGAATCACGAATCTTGAAGGGAATGGAGCAAGACTGAGAGAAAATCTTCTTCGGTCTTCCAATCTGAGAATGACTACGAGAAACACCACCATGAATTATTTAGACACTCCGGAAGAATCAAAACAAAGAGGTTGAGCCAACGATGAAAAGAATTCGACAGATCTTGGAGAAAAAACATAAGACTGATGATAATTCATTCTTACGTCAAACTTTAGAAAAGAATTTGAGAAGCTCTGGAAAAATAAGAAGAGTCGGGTAAGATCTTGGGAAAAGACCTGTGGGTTAGGGCCCACTCAAAAGATACACCGTTGAACGATTTTGAAGAGAGATCTGCACCGGTTGATTAAATGGCTTGAATGAGATAACCACCTCGAAAGAGCTTGAACGAATGCAGAGTGGACACACGAATCTTCGAGATATCTTGAGCACTCCGGAACAATAGAATAGTAAGCGGGGAAGATTAAGAGGTGCACCGGCATGAGAAGACATTTGAAACGAGGAAAAAGGATATGATCAACACCAAAAGCTTGAATTGAATCCACCGGAGAAGAAAAGAATGGAGAAAGAAGAACGAGTAGAGCATCTTCATGAGAAACACCGGGTAAAAACATGAAGGAAAAAGAATGGAGATACTTCCATCAATAAAATGGATACTTGAATAAGAAATCTGGTTCCTGAAGAAAAAGGGTGGGAGGGAGGGAAAACAAAGGCAATTTGGGATGAATGAAATGAACACCGTTGAAAAGAACTGAGATTGGATCTTGCAAATGTTGAAGTGATCGGATCCACTTGAAGAGAAACACGCCGGTAGAGAAGGAATTTAGATGACAATCTCGATGATCAAGAAGGATTTGTATTCACATAGAAATATGAGAACACCGCTTGGAAAAGGTATGGAATCAACATTTGACTTCGAAGCAACTCGAATACCACAATCCAAAACAAAACAAAGGATTGGCTTGCAGAATAAACCGGAACAAACATATGATAGAGATTTCGTCCGAAGTTTTCGTGGTGGGGCCTACACGGGCTCGATCGTACAGCACCATCATGTACAAGGCAGTGCACATGACATACGAAGCGTCCCCGAGTCGGCATAGCCAAGGACTCTTTAAGACACAACGAGACCACTGTAAAACCGACCGTGAATAGGCGGACCACTAGACGTCGAACCCCAATTTCATATCATACATCTGTCGGAAAGATATCCTAAGAGCTACTTGAATTCCCACTTATGAAACTCCCGAAATTTTTCCGGTTATGCAATCAGGTGTTGGGGATACAGGGGAAGCATAATATCTCACCCAAATCTAGCAAATCCTACATCCAGCTGTATCCATCCTTCAACACATAACCGAGAAAAACTTTGGAAATTGTCTACCTCAACCTTCGAAAAGCATCCGTTATACAAGTTATGGCAATACTCCCGAACTCCCGCCCCAGTACTGGGTGGCGTCGAGGTTATCTCACCAACAACTGCATAAAAGAGATTTTCGATGTCGGCGAACTAAACTCAGGTATTCCAGAACTGCAACGATAAAATTGTGACGACAACACCTCGGAGCTCAACTCCCCGGGACACTGCCACAACCCCTAAATGACAGGAGGCACCAAGAACAATGTTCTCGTCACAAAAACATCGGAACGATTCCAAGATACCCGCGTGATCCTAAAAAAATTTAGTGAAATTTGAGAAGAGAAGAGTCAAAACTCTACGTCAGGAAGCCTTACCAGAGCGATGAAGGGACTGGGGAGTAAAAAGAATTCCTAAACTCTCTGGTATATAATTCCTAAATGACTCAAAACATTTTTCTAGACTCAACTTGTCCGCTAATCCGATCAAGCAGTGGGGGCTCCTAAGGTCGGGGAAGGCTCTGATTACCAACTTGTAACGCCCTCGATGCGACTATATCTCCCACGTGTCGAAACACGACTTAGAGGCATAACCGCATTGAAAGCAATGTCGCAAGTGAGGTAATATTCACACAACCCATGTAATACATAAGGGAAAGAGATACATAGTTGGCTTACAACCGCCACTTCACACAATTACATGAATAAGCATTACAACATCCAAATACAATCAAGGTCCGACTACGGAAACAAAATAAAAGAAGACTACCCCAAATGCTACACAGATCCCCGATCGTCCCGACTGGGCTCCACTACTGATCAACTGGAAGCGGATCAACATAAAAGACAAGATCTTCATCGAGCTTCTCTTTGAGCTTGGTTGCGTCACCTGCTCGGTAACATCGGCACCTGCAAACTGGTTTTGGAAGTATCTGTGAGCCACGGGGACTCGGCAATCTTGCACCCTCGCGATCAAGACTATTTAAGCTTATGGGTAAGGTAAATGTATGAGGTGGAGCTGCAGCAAGCGACTAGTATATATGGTGGCTAACCTATTCGCAAAAGAGAGCGAGAAAAGAAGGCAAAGCACGATCGAGAAACCATGATCAAGAAGTGATCCTAGAACAACCTACGTCAAGCATTACTCCAACACCGTGTTCGCTTCCCGGACTCTGCCGGAAAGAGACCATCACGGTTACACATGCGGTTGATGCATTTTAATTAAGGTCAACTTCAGGTTTTCTACAACCGGACGTTAACAAATTCCCATCTGCGCATAACCGCGGGCACGGCTTTCGAAAGTTCAAATCCCTGCAGGGGTGTCCCAACTTAGCCCATCACAAGCTCTCATGGTCAACGAAGGATATTCCTTCTAGCGGGAAGACCCGATCAGACTCGAAATCCCGGTTACAAGACATTTCGACAATGGTAAAACTAAACCAGCAACACCGCCCGAATGTGCCGACAAATCCTGATAGGAGCTGCACATATCTCGTTCTCAGGGCACACTCAGATGAGCTCTCCATACAACTAAAACCAAACCTCGAGTTTCCCCAAGGGGGCGCTGCACAGGACTCTAGTTTGGACCAACACTCAGAGGAGCACTGGCCTGGGGGGTTAAAATAAAGATGACCCTCGAGTCTGCAGAACCCAAGGGAAAGGAAAAGGCTAGGTGGCGAATGGTAAAACCAATGTTGGGCATTGCTGGAGGAGTTTTATTCAAGGCGAACTGTCAAGGGGTTCCCATTATTACCCAACCGCGTAAGGAATGCAAAATCCGGGAACATAACACCGATATGACGGAAACTAGGGCGGCAAGAGTGGAACAAAACACCAGGCATAAGGCCGAGCCTTCCACCCTTTACCAAGTATATAGATGCATTAATTAAATAAGATATATTGTGATATCCCAACAAGTAAACATGTTCCAACCAGGAACATCATCTCCATGTTCCAACAAGGGACAAACTTCAAACTTCACCTGCAGCTAACAACGCTATAAGAGGGGCTGAGCAAAGCGGTAACATATCCAAACAAAGGTTTGCTAGGACAAGGTGGGTTAGAGGCTGGGTTCAAACAATATAGGAGGCATGATAAGCAAGTGGTAGGTATCGCAGCATAGGCATAGCAAAAGAGCGAGCAACTAGCAAGCAAAGATAGAAGTGATTTCGAGGGTATGGTTATCTTGCCTAAGATCCCGCAAGAAAGAAGAACGAGTCCATGAAGAAGACAAACGGACGTAGACGAACGAATCCTCACAACACGACGTTACCGGATCCAACCCGAAGAAGCAACACCGGAAAGAAGCACACAACATGTAAACAACCACCACAAAATCATGGCATGATGCACAACCAAGTATGATGCATGACCGGTTTAAAGAAGCATGGCATGGCAAAGTGCACAAACAATCCTACAAATTAAGTGGAGCACAATATGCAACGGAGTTGCATATTGAGAAAACACCACATGATTATTTAGTTCTCTCTCCGTTTAGGTAACCAACAAGATTAAATGTTGTTAACATGGCAAGAGGGTGAAGCAAAGTAAAACTACCTATCTAGTCAAGTTTAAATGAGGGCCGGAAGCAACGAACAACAATCCGGTAAATCCCCATATGCATCAACAATTTAGTGAAACAACAATTTTAAACATCTTAAAGTTGTTAACATGATGCGATGACATGTTTAAGTTCATGCAATATTTATGAAAATGTTGACATGATAAGATATGAGGCATTTGTCATCGTGACGGAAACGAAAGGGGTGCCACGAACAACGAATCCGAAAGTGATGCCATGGCAACATATCGGTTTCCGGTAACTCGATTGAGATACCGATGCAAAGGGGAAGTGTGCGGGAGCGTGTCGTGCAAGATGGTGGGGTGATCCCGGTAACCGGGTTTCCCATGGGTCGACGGCATGGCAACCGAGGAGGAACGTGCAATGACAACTCGGACACGGTTCGAACGTGAGCATCTCATACAACACATGCTTTCGTCCATGGGTCATCGTCTCGGGTTATACCTTCCAGGTGCATTCTCGAGCGGTTCGGGTTCGTAGAGGAAGTAGTCGTCCACGGTGACGGTAGTGGAAGTAGTGGTTCATGTTTCTTAGATGTTCGGGGTCACGTCCGAGGAACTTGACGTCCACGAGGCCTTCGAGGATCGACGGTAGTGGTACACGGTTTCGTAGATGTTCGGGGTCGCCGGTAGATGTACTTGTCGCATCCGCCGGGCGTAATCGTGCATGTGGGTCTTGTCGAGTCGTTGGGGGTACTTTGCGTTTTGGGCGACGGTAGTGGAACTTGGCGAAAATCCGAGACGGTCTTGACGAACGTAGTGTTACTGGGCTGAGATCGCAGCCACGTAGTCTTCGGACTTGGTTCTCCCGCACATGCTCCACGGGTCCTGGGGGAACTCGGCGATGGCCATGGCAAGGAGGCGGCTGCAGCAGCAAGGCAAGGAACGGGATGGCAGGCGGCGAGAAGCGGCGGGTCGGCGAGGCGGCGAGGGGAGAGCTCAGCCGGATCCGAACAAGGAGGCAGGCGGCAGGGCAAAGGCGGCGGCGGGCGCTGGAGATTCAGAACGAAGCAGGGCACGACAGCAGCAGCACAAGGGCTCGAAACAGAGGCAACGACGGCGGCTTGGTGCTGGCGATGCGGGGCGACGCCGCGGTCAACGCGGGCGAGCGGCGCCTCATCCTCTGCTCGTAGGAAGCAGAGCAGCGGCGGCGTCTTGGCGCGGCTCCACGCCGGAAGAGGCGCGGAGAGGAAACAGGAGCAGAGGGGTGGCGAGCTCCTGGTGGTGGTGGTCGACGCCGGCGGGCGCGCTTGCTGGAAGGAGGGGCGCTCGGGAGGAGGCAGAGGGGAACGGGACGAGGGCGCGGCGCGGGTTGTGGTCACCGGCGACGACCTGACGCGGCGACGGGATGGCGAGGTGGAGGCCGAGGGGATCGGGCGCAGAAGGTCTCGGGCTCGGGCGCTCCTCTCCTGTGAGATGTGTGTGTGGCGGCGGGGGGAGGACGAGAGGGAGAGGGAGTGGATCGGGGGAAAGGGACGAAGGGAGAGGCGGCGGTGGATGAGGACGAGAGGGAGAGATGGGATCGAGTGGTAGGCTAGGGTTAGCTGCAAGTGGGCTGGCGCGGGAGGCCTTGGGCCGGCCGGCCTGAGGCTGCAGCTGGGCTGCGCGGCTGGGCTGAGCTCCCTCTCCTTTCCAAAATCCTCCCTTTCTTAAATTATTGTTTATATAAATAACAATCAATAAAGGGGAAAATCCAGGGGTTTTTGGTTAGGAATATGAGATATATAAAAATATATCTGGAACCCTGGATTTATGTAGGGTTTGAATAAATTGCTCCGGCATTTTTAGAAGGTAGAAAAATAATTAGAGTTTGAATTATTTTCAAACTTCAATCATTTTTGAACCTGACCAAAACAACTTCGAATGGGATGAAATCTGACAGAGAGGGTGTAGGAAAAAGGCAAGATTTATAGGGAAAAGATGAACATTAATGGAGGAGGAATAAGGTCGCTTGCAAAGACATGAAAAACGAAGGAAGTGGGAGGGATGATGCATGGGTATGGCTTTAGAGAGAGATGACAAGGAAAAATATATGAAGTTAAGTCGGATAGAAGAAGAGTTGAAGAGTAATGCAATGTGTGATGGGTGATTCCAAGTTAATGGCGATATTTAATATAGCTCCCTAATATTGGGAGGATATGTTATAAAGAGAAGTCACTCTTCCCTCGACTTAAATGGATCGAAGATCCACACAATTTATTTAGTGAGTTTTAAAATGGGTTGCATGATGACATGATGCAATGCACATGATGCAAAGACGAAAAGCAACGGACCAAAACAAATCACACGACGAAAACCCGGAAACATGGAAAGCATCTGAAACTCTGGTCTTGCGGCGTCACAACTCTTGAGGACACCCAAACCCTAGAAAAAACGATGTCGGTCTCCTACCCCCTCCCGCCGCGCCATTACCCTTGAAGCGTTACCGAGGCCACCCCAAACCCGGAATAAGCTAGGTCTACATTTGCCACTAATATATCCACATGCTGTCATGTTTGTGTAATAATTGCCATGTTGTAATATTTGCAGAAACAATGGAGTTCGGACGAGATGAGGAACAAGAACAGGTGTTGGGGGACATAATCTTAGCCGGAGGTGATGTCATGTCATATCTTAACGACAATGATGGTCTGTAAGCAGAACAGGGTGAAGAAGAAGCAGGCTACTGATCGAAGAATGGAGGAGGAAAGACATGATTATGATGGCTTGGTGACCCAATGCTGGTGCAAGACGGAGCCCGTGGTGACGGCTCCGGTGACCGAACAGAGTCCGGCCAGGTAAATATATTAGTTAAGCCTGTGATGACTAGCTAATTGATGCATTCATTGTTTTGGTATGTACACATATTAATTAACTCTCGTCTAATTCTTCTTTTTTCTAGCCCTCCGGATCGAGCACAACTTCGGTAAAGAGACGAGGCCCGAAGAAAAAGTTGCGCTCGGATGAAAGGTTTGAGATCACAGAAATCGCGCGATGGCATGCCGATTGAACCCATCCGGACAAAGGAAGCATTTGCTGCTCAGTGCGGGGTTCTTGTTAGGGACAAGATCCCGATCAGCATCCAGCAATGGTGTAAGCCTAAGAACGAAGACCCTGAGGTGTCTTATGTCAATGATATGCAGAAAGATGATCTTTGGACTGAGCTGAAGGCAAATTTCACCCTACCGCCAGAGGAGGATCCGGAGAAGCCAGTTAAAGAGCAATTAATCAAGTCTCATGCTCTTAAGAAGATGGCAGACCTATTCAGGAGGTGGAAGAATGAGCTGAAAACGTTTGTCGACAAAGAAGAGACACCAGAATTCATCGGCAGATATGAGAAGATCAGAGATCACTGGCCCGCATTTGTGGCCTAGACATCGGAAAAGAGTAAGAAGATGTCGCGACAAACAAGAAAAATGCTGCAAAGAAGAAGCTTCACCATCGCACGGGGTCAGGTGGCTACCTCAAAGCCCGGCCTAAGTGGGCCAAGGCTGAGAATGATCTGCTTGATAAAGGGATCGAACCAGAGACAATGAACTGGCCAGACCGTTGCCGGACTTGGTTCTTCGGGGCTGGCGGAACCTTGGACCCTGTATCAGGGAAATGCGTTTGGACGGACGAGCAAATGAACATACCAGTCAAGAAGCTAAAGCACTATATCGATGCAGCGCAGCAAGGGACGTTCGTTCCAGACAGAGAGAACGACGAGCTCACAATGGCCCTCGGGAATCCTGAGCACCCTGGACGGACACGAGGCACGCCAGGCTCCGTTCCGTGGAAGCTGGTTTTCCGGACGCACGGTTACAATGCCCAGGAGAGAGGAGGGAGAAAAAAAAAGTGGAGCATGCCCAAATTTCAGGCGCTGCACGCAAGGGTACAAGCGATAGAGGAACGAGAAGCAATCGCAGCAAGCGACCTTCCGAAGCTTCCCCGAAGCTACCCCGCCATCTCAGTGCGAGAAGCAGCGTGCTTCCACCGAAGCCTGCTTCAGCCCGGAGCATGTCTTGACGGCTCCTGCCAGCTATCCGTGGATGCTATTCACGGAGTCTCAAAATTTCCACCTTATGACGCAATGGAATGATTTGAAGGTCAAGGCGGTTGGCTCTGTTTTTCCTACTGAACCCGGCGCAACTTTTCACTGCCGGCCGATTCCAGAAGGATATGCTAGGGTGATGGTGGATGAAATAACGGAGTTTGAGGACCTCCAGCTTGACCACCCTACCGGTGAAGGGGAGACTCGGCTGGGTTCTTCTCTGAAGACTCCATGCCTATGGCGGAAGGAGCTCATCAACCTCCGAACTGGACGCCTCCGCCTCCTCCTCCGGCGAGTCAGGGCACTCCGCCTCCTCCACCGCCTCCTCCTCCGGCGAGTGACGATCAGGCACTCGGCCTCCTTCTTCCGGCGCGTGGCCGGCACTCCGCCTCCTTCTCCGCCTGCGCCGGCGCGCCCGAGCAGCCAGCCTCCTCCTTCTCCGCCTCGTCAGCAAGGGCGGAAGAGACCCGCCGCCGCTCCGGCTGCTCCGGCGCTCGTAGTCCTTCTCCTCCGCCTCGTAAGCAAGGAAAGAAGACAGCCGCAGCCGCTCCGTCTGCTCTGCCGGCGTCTAGCAGTACAGCCAGAGGCGGGAGGCAATACAGATTCGGTCCTTCTCTGAAGACTCCAGAGAAGTTACCATACGAGAGGACCCCGGAGGAGAACGCCAAGATCGCGCGAGCCAAGTGAGGAACTTCTTTGAAGGGGTGAAAGCAAAGAACATCCACCTCCAGAGGAGAAGGTAGATCCGGTGAAAGCGAAGCGCACTCTGGCTGCCCTGAAAAAACCAGCAAAGTCTCCGCCGAAAGGCAACTATTACCGCATTATTGCAAAGTCATTTGTCGAAGCGGAGCGGTCGGGAAGTACTGTCAGTGATCAAAGGTTAAAAGAACGACGAGCTGGGAAAAAAATTCCCCAGCTCGGCGAACAAGCGAACCAATCGTGCCCCCCGCTCAAGGTGCCTACTAATGATCCGAGGATGGTGCCCGGTTATAGCAATCTTGGAGATTATTACCTGCCCGATGATGTACGTTATGAGTTCTTGGAGGTGGAGGAACACAAATACGAGTACGGGAAGCCTCTCGTCAAAGTTGAAAGATCTCTAACAACGATGATGCGAAGATTCCATGATTGGTACATGAAAACCTGCAGAGAGTCTGGGGGGAGGAATACTTTGATGCTGAGAGTTAGAGAGGAGCATGACCTCGTTGGAATTGAACTGTTGAATGTTCCATTTGAGGAGTTCTTCCAGTTTTCAATCAAAAGGCCCTCGATAAAGCAACGGTCACTTGCTACTGTCTGTAAGTAGTACTACTTCTGTCATTAAGTCTCTCTATATAGGTCAGCTCTTTCATTGCATGTATTTATAATTATCCTCACTATATTATGCAGATTGAAGATCGCCGAATTGAAGAAAAGACAAATCGGTGATATTGGGTTCATTAACACAAATCTCATAGATGCAACTGAGGTTAAATATCATGTTGAAGATACCGAGGCCAACTTGCTACGATCGTTGGTAATAAATGAAAACAAAGATATAATACTCTTTCCTTACAACTTCAAGTGAGTGTTACTGTCTTGTGCATATTCGGTTTCCCTTATTAGTCAGGTTATAGTAATGTAATTGATGAGTTATGCATGCATGCGCAGGTTCCACTATATTCTCCTAGAGATTAAGCTTGAGCAGGGACTAGTAACCGTCTTAGACTCGAGACGAAAAGATCCCAGGACTATGCGGACATGACTCAAATGCTCGAGAAAGTAAGTTAAATCGATCATTATCCACCATATCAGCAACTTTGTTCATTTCCTGATATATCAAGTAATTGTTTTCTTTGTCTGGCAGGGTTTGGAGAAAATTCACCAAAAAAGTTCCGGGACTGCCGAAGAAGCTGCAATTTAGACACCCAAAAGTAAGTACTATGGTAACATGTTCCACGCATCTCCTAGTGATTCAAGCGCTAGTTTCATCAATACCATTTGGCATGCTTGCTTATCAGTTTGATTGACCTCTATTTCTTGTAAAGTGGTTGTGGCAGGAACAAGGGAATGATTTCTGTGGATACTACGTTTGCGAGTCCATCCGCCACATGACCTGTGAACGGGGCTACTCTGATGAACAATATGAAGTGCGTAAGCAATAATATTCATAATTTTATTTTATTACCATCATTTGTGTTGAGTTTCATTTATTCATATATATATATATATATATGTATTACCCCCTTGTTCAAATTAGATGTTTCGGATGCGGGATGAACTCCTAGCACCAGATCGTATGCGAGCAATTCAAGAGGAATTGGCGGCATTCTTCCTTGACCACGTGATCGCTGAAGACGGAGAATACTATGTGGACCCTGTGTTCATATATAATTAGGACATTAATTACATTGTAAGAGATAATTATTGTATATATGTAGCCGGTAGTGTCGGATAGATATACGAGAACTTGTTGTTCGACCAATCTCTCGAGAAGGAGAGGTGGTCGATATCACTTCTCTCTGTATGCATATGTTCATGACGATCTTCTGTTTCCTTCATTTGCTTACTAGCTAGCGTGTCTAGTCCTCTCTATATATACGTATATATAGCGTCGACCAAGCACGGACATAAGAGAGGACACTTCTCTCTATTAATTAGCTAGCTAACACAATATATGAAACACCTAAATTAAACCCCCAAAACCCCCAACCCCCCCCCTTCAAAAAAAACAAAACCAGCCCCTGAAATGCTGACGCGTGGATGCCTATTGGTCCCGGTTGGTGCCACCAACCGGGACCAAAGGCCCTCCTGCCTGGGCTCGGCGCACCGGCCACGTGGAGGCCCATCTGTCCCGGTTCGTGTAAGAACCGAGGACTAAAGGGTTAGGGCATTAGTAACGACCCTTTAGTCCCGGTTCACAAACCGGGACAAAAAGCCCTTACCAACCGGGACGAATGGGGGTATTTCTACTAGTGACCATGATACGTATCCGTCGTATCTACTTTTCCAAACACTTTTGCCCTTGTTTTGGACTCTAATTTGTATAATTTGAATGGAACTAACCCGGACTGACGCTGTTTTCAGCAGAATTGCCATGATGTTGTTTTATGTGCAGAAAACAAATATTGTCGGAATGACCTGAAACTCCATGGGAGGTCTTAGAAAAAATAATAAAAAATCCTCGCCAAATATGAAGACCAGGGGGCCCACACCCTTCTCACGAGGGTGGGGGGCACGCCCCCCCTAGGGCGCGCCCCCTACCTCGTGGGCCCCCTGTTGCGTCTCCGACTCCAACTCCACCTCCATATATTGAGTTTCGATGAGAAAAAAATTAGAGAGAAGAAATCATCGCGTTTTACGATACGGAGCCACCGCCAAACCCTAAAACCTCTCGGGAGGGCTGATCTGGAGTCCGTTTGGGGCTCCGGAGAGGGGGATTTGTCGCCGTCGCCATCATCAATCATCCTCCATCACCAATTTCATGATGCTCACCGCCGTGCGTGAGTAATTCCATCGTAGGCTTGCTGGACGGTGATGGGTTGGTGAGATTTATCATGTAATCGAGTTAGTTTTGTTAGGGTTTGATCCCTAGTATCCACTATGTTCTGAGATTGATGTTGTTATGACTTTGCCATGCTTAATGCTTGTCACTAGGGCCCGAGTGCCATGATTTCAGATCTGAACCTATTATGTTTTCATGAATATATGAGAGTTCTAGATCCTATCTTGCAAGTCTATAGTCACCTACTATGTGTTATGATCCGGCAACCCCGAAGTGACAATAATCGGGACCACTCCCGGTGATGACCGTAGTTTGAGGAGTTCATGTGTTCACTATGTGCTAATGCTTTGTTCCGGTTCTCTATTAAAAGGAGGCCTTAATATCCCTAAGTTTCCAATAGGACCCCGCTGCCACAGGAGGGTAGGACAAAAGATGTCATGCAAGTTCTTTTCCATAAGCACGTATGACTATATACGAAATACATGCCTACATTACATTGATGAATTGGAGCTAGTTCTGTGTCACCCTATGTTATGACTGTTACATGATGAACCGCATCCGGCATAATTATCCATCACTGATCCGGTGCCTACGAGTTTTCCATATACTGGTTTACGCTTATTTACTTTCCCGCTGCTACTGTTACAATCACTACAAAATACCAAAAACATTACTTTTGCTGTCTTTACTTTTGTTGCTGTTACCACTACTATCATATTACTTTGCTACTAAACGCTTTGCTGCAGATACTAAGTTTCCAGGTGTGGTTGAATTGACAACTCAGTTGCTAATACTTGAGAATATTCTTTGGCTCCCCTTGTGTCGAATCAATAAATTTGGGTTGAATACTCTACCCTCGAAAGCTGTTGTGATCCCCTATACTTGTGGGTTATCAAGACTAATTTCCGGCGCTGTTGCCGGGGAGCATAGCTCTATTCTTTGAGTCACTTGGGATTTATATCTGCTTATCATTATGAAGAACTTGAGAGATCTAAAAACCAAGATCTATCCCTCAACTACGAGGGGAGGTAAGGAATTGCCATCTAGCTCTGCACTTGATTCACCTTTTGTTATGAGTAAGCTAGCGACACCTACACCTGCTTCTGCTATTCGTTCTGATATGTCGCATGTTATTGATGATGCCACTTCTGCTATGCATGATACTTATGATGAAACTGCTTCTATGTATGATACTACTGTGCCCCTTGGTGAATTTCTTGATGAACAAATTGCTAGGGCTAGAGAAAAGGAAATTATTGAATCTGAATACGATGATGATAGTGATGATGAAAATATGCCTGTTATCCCTGAAGGTTATCTTTTTGATAAGGAATCTTCTGCCGCTATTTTCGCTTGCAAAGATAGATATGAGCTTAAGAGGTTATTAATTAAATGGAACAAAGAATCACTTAGAGATAAAATGAGACCCGACCCTGCTTTTGCTACTTCACCTATATGTGTTCCTGATAAGGATTATGGATTCTCTATTGATCCTGATATAATTACTTTGGTTGAATCTGATACGTTTTATGGCTATGAATCTGAAACTGTTGTGGCACATCTTACTAAGTTAGATAATATAGCTGCCCTGTTTACTAATGATGAGAGATCGCGTTACTTTTATATACTCAAAATATTTCCGTTCTCATTAAAGGGTGATGCTAAGATATGGTTTAATTCTCTTGATCCTGGTTGTGTGCTTAGTCCCCAGGATATGATTTATTACTTCTCTGCTAAATATTTCCTTGCTCATAAGAAACAAGCTACTTTCAGGGAAATATACAACTTTGTGCAAATTAAAGAAGAGAGTCTCCCACAAGCTTGGGGGAGGCTTCTCAAGTTACTTAATGCTTTGCCTAATCATCCTCTTAAGAAACCTGAAATACTTGATATCTTTTATAATGGACTAACCGATGTTTCCAGAGATTACCTGGATAGTTGTGCTGGTTCTCTTTTCAGGGAAAGAACACCGGATGAAGCTGAAATCTTATTGAATAATATGTTGACAAATGAAAATAATTGGGCACCTCCTGAGCCAGCTCCTGCTCCAATTACTGAGTCTATTCCTAAACCAACTCCGAAGAAGAGAGGTGTTCTATTTCTCAGTCCCGAAGATATGCAAGAGGCAAAGAAATTTATGAAAGAAAAAGGTATTAAAGGTGAAGACGTTAAGAATTTACCCCCTATTGAAGAAATGCATGGTCTTAATATACCGCCTGTTGAAGAAACTTATGATCTCAATTCTTTATTTACTGAAGAACCTCCTGACCCCGATATCCGGACACAGGTAGTAAAGGTAAATTCTCTCCATAGATATGATAAAGCTGAAGTTCCTCCGACTAAAATTGCTAGTCAGTGCTTGAATGAGTTTGATAACTTTATGTATAAGCAAGACGACTTCAATGCTTAATTTGGTAGACAATTAAAAGAAAATGCTTATATGATTAGACGCTTGGGTGATTACATGGCTGATATTAAAGGTGAACTTAAACTTGTTAGCAAACATGCTTCTATGGTTACCACGCAAGTAGAACAAGTACTTAAAGCTCAAAAAGAAGTGCTTGATGAAATTAATAGTAAGAAAAATGATTATGCTGTTAGAGTGGCTACTAGAACTGGTAGAATGACTCAGGAACCTTTGTATCCTGAAGGCCACCCTAAGAGAATCGAGCAAGATTCTCAGAGAAATAATATTGATGTTCCTAGTTCTTCTAAAAAGAAGAAAAAGAAAAATGATAGAACCATGCAAACTTCTAGTGAACCTATTGCTGAACCACCTGATAATCCAAATGATATATCTATGTCTGATATTGAA
Organism: Triticum urartu; assembly: GCF_003073215.2. NCBI lineage: Eukaryota > Viridiplantae > Streptophyta > Magnoliopsida > Poales > Poaceae > Triticum > Triticum urartu. The sequence goes on along the minus strand of NC_053026.1, from coordinate 457,262,970 downwards.
ACACAATCTAGTAATGAACATGAACCTAATGAAAATATTAATGCTGATGTTCATGATGATGCTCAACCTAGTAATGACAATGATGTAGAAATTGAACCTGCTGTTGATCTTGATAACCCATAATCAAAGAATCAACGTTATGATAAAAGAGACTTTGTTGCTAGGAAACATGTAAAGAAAGGGAACCTTGGGTTCAGAAACCCATGCCTTTTCCTCCAAAACCATCCAAGAAAAAGGATGATGAGGATTTTGAGCACTTTGCTGAAATGATTAGGCCTATCTTTTTGCGTATGCGATTAACTGATGTGCTCAAAACAAATCCTTATGCTAAATATATGAAGGATATCATTACTAATAAAAGAAAGATACCGGAAGCTAAGATTTCCACCATGCTTGCTAATTATACTTTTAAGGGTGGAATGCCAAAGAAACTTGGAGATCCCGGAGTACCTACTATACCTTGCTCCATTAAAAGAAATTATATTAAAACTGCTTTATGTGATCTTGGAGTCGGTGTTAGTGTTATCCCTCTCTCTTTATATCGTAGACTTGACTTGAATAAGCTGACACCTACTGAAATATCTTTGCAAATGGCTGATAAATCAACTGCTATACCTGTCGGTATTTGTGAGGATGTGCCTGTTGTGGTTGCAAACGTTACTATTTTAATGGACTTTGTTATTCTTGATATTCCCGAGGATGATAATATGTCTATTATTCTTGGAAGACCTTTTCTTAATACTGCAGGGGCTGTTATTGATTGCAACAAAGGCAATGTCACTTTTCATGTTAATGGTAATGAGCATACGGTACACTTTCCGAGGAAACAACCTCAAGTTCATAGTATCAAATCCATTGGAAAAGTTCCATCAATTATATTTGGAGGTTTTGAATTTCCTCTTCCTACTGTCAAAAAGAAATATGATATACTTATTATAGGGGATGTGCATATCCCCGTTGAGGTAACTTAGTGTTATTCGAAATTTCTCTGATTCCATGATTATCGGAATGAGTTTGTTAACAAGACTTGATCAACCTTGTTAGTGGATTCTTTTTGATGACCATGAGATGGATGAAACTAGAAACACAAACTTCTGTACCCACTCTATATTTTCTGTTATTTATATTAAATAAAGTAAAAATAGTATTTTTCTGTCTGTTATCTGATTATCCATGCAATATAAAAATATCCCAAAAATAAAAGTCCTCAGAATGACATGCCAATTTAATCTGATTTTTTTGGGAATATTTGAGGATTTACTGTGCAAAAATTACCGCGGGAGGAGCTGCCACCTGGCCACGAGGGTGGTGGGCGCCCCCCCTATAGGGTGCGCCCCCTGCCTCGTGGGCCCACGATGGCCCTCCTCCACTTATCCCAGCACCCATCTTCTTCCTCTATCTCACACAAACCCGAAAAACCCAACTCAAGCACGAGTTCCAGCCACTTTTGCTGTGATTTTCGATCTCCTTGCTCAAAGCACCTCTTGCAAAACTGCTTGGGGAGATTGTTCCTTGGTATGTGACTCCTCCATTGGTCCAATTAGTTTTTGTTCTAGTGCTTTATTCATTGCAAATTTGTGCTGCATAGGTGACCATGTTCTTGAGCTTGCATGTCAAATTTATATGGTTCCAAGTAGTTCTAATGCTTGTTATAGGCTCTAGGCACTTGTAGGAGTAGTTGCTATCAGTTTTATTGAGTTTGGTTACTTTTATTTTGAGGTTACTAAAAATTTCCAGGTAGAGCTTTGGTCCCGAGGCCGAGAATGAAACTAGACAAACCAAGAGTGAGTACACTGTCAGCGCAACTATCTTCTCTCCCTTTGGGTCCTCTCTATAGCAATGCCATACTGGATATCCGCCGTTGAGTCGTGATTCGTCTTATGCCTCGTCTAATTCGCTGCTGTCGATGACGTGCTGCATTCTCTCCCATCCCCAGCGACCCGCTCTCCCGGGCGTCTCTTACTTCCTTTCGGCCGTATCCTTATGTCCTTTCGTCTTCCCCGTTCCCGGGGTAATTTTTACTGTGACTCCCTCGATCCCCTTGCTGGGGGAATGTTGAAGCATAAGAGTAACCTCAAAGACCATTATTTTTGCCGATCCAAAGTGCAACCCGGTCGTGGGCCTGGCATTCTCCTGGAGAATATGAGGCCTCAACAGAATGCCCAAGCCCAGTGCGTCTGATCATACCAAACCAAAGTTTTGGCCCAATTTTGTCGTATGAGGTTTAGAGAGTAGGGTTCAATACATTCGTTCGCTGTAATTCCATCCCACTTCCAGTATCCTCGACTATGAGAGTTTTTGAGTTCTCCTCCTCTCTAGTGCACAAATCTAGGCTCTATATGTAGTATGGACTTTAGGGATGCGAGGCATGCTTCCCATCTTAGTCTTCTGCTGGCTTTCCATCAATAGAACTCTTTCCAGCCTCGTGCCCTGCCGTTGGGCTATCTTTAGGTCTCGTCTGCACCGAAACGGTGCCTGTTGTTGGCATTCGCTACGTCCGGACTCCGCCCTGCAACTACTTTACACTATATCTTTAGTGCAAACCCTACATACTTAGAGTGAAAGGCCTAGACTGTGGGGAAATCATAGTACGATTAGCAACGCGCAGGCTGCAGCGCTATGGGTAGCGCTCACCTTCACCCGCTGCCTATCCATCAGCACCCTCTATTTTTGGCTCGTTCTCATGGTCCTTGCGTGCGCGTCAGGCCTAGATGGCGCAACACATCATGTGCCCTCTAAGGAGAAGACCCCACTCTTCATCATGTATGCTCTTCTCCCGCCTCTATCTAGGCATCTTAGGATGCCCTCGCTTGATGTTTCACAGGCGCTGATGGAAGCACCCAATCTGATTACTCCATTATGGCAGCAATGTGTGGAGTAGCCCGTCGGCTTTTATGGTTGTCGCGTATCCCGCCCCGCGAAGGCATTGGCCCCTCGCGAGGTCTTCGGTCTGTGTTGATGAAGATGGGCCGCGCTGCGGCCCCATTATATTAGACAACGTCTACGCTGGAGATGTCCTTGCACCGCGAAGCATGCTTGGTGCGAACGCTCTCTCAGCTCATTTCTCTTGACTAACATTCGGTGAACGGGGTCCGATTACCGGACAGTTGACGCTCACTGTTAGATACTTTTAGAGTATCATTGAGTTTGCTTTAAGCTAGCTGTCCATGTTAACTTGAAACACCCAAGGAAGTTTTTGGCAGAATCGTGAGAGAAAATGTGACTCTGATTAAGGTATGTACCTAGTGACGCTGCTGTGTTGCGATCAGAGTGTGCGATATTAAATTTTAGTTAATGTAATCACGATCCGTTTTACTCCAACTATCTACTCCCTCCTCATCATGTTCTCCTGCCTGTACCTTTAGATTCAAGCAAGGCAAAAAAGTAAGAAATCCTTAAAGTTATAATTATGTATATTTAGGTATACGCGTAGTCGACAGGAAGGAAATAGGCAGTTGAGCCCCGAATGAATGCATTATTCCGGAGGTCAATGGTGTGTATTGCAAACAGAAGCGGTTATTACAGTGCAAGTTTAGTAGCGACTCCACGCAATATAGTTGCTTATTACGTGTTTACATGAATTACCAAACCTTCTTATGGCTCTTACCAGTACACAAAACCAATACAATGGTTTGTTGGAGTCATCTGATCGTAGTAAAGCTAGTCATGCCACCATAATATCCCTCCAAATATTGAAGTACTCGAAAAGACCTGTCTACCAATCTATCAATTCGTATCTAGATGCAACCTTAGTAGTGTCCCCCCGGCCACAGGCACGCATTAGCTGTCAATTTTGGTTAGGTTGATAATCAGCCACGCGGCACAGAACCGAAATATATTCGCATGCATGATGGCTTGTATGAGCCCAAAACATTAGATCACCTAAGAAAGACCTCCTAAAGCATGAATCGGAGTACGTATTATGTAGCTCTACCGACTTGATTGAAACCCAATTTCTCATGCTTCACACTGAGCGCTCCAGCTAGAGATAGATGTCTTGAAGCTGCGCTCATTATCTTCTCGGATATGAGTCATAATTGTCCCAGTGCATGACGAGCATATACTTCTCTTTTTTTCCTGCGTATTATACATACATACAATGATCGTTGATGTGAGGTGTGTCTCGTTGCTATTTAGAACGTGCTTTGTAAGAGAGAATACTTCCCCAAAAGACGTGAGTCAGAATAGTATTATTTCTGTTGTAGTAGTAAACTAGAGTGTGAATAATCATGAAATACATCTCTCGAAAACCTATTTCCCATAGCGTTTCTATTTTGCTTGTTGGAGACTCTCACTGAGTGTAAAATAAGTTGTATATCTTGAGCTAAATATTTATCATTTGTTTCCTTTTGAGAGATATTTGAAAGTTCAAAGAATTTCAGGTGGATCAAGGTTGGGAGAAGAAGACCAATATAACTATATCCATTTTTGATCTCGAAAGTAGAAGCATAATTAGTTATTATCTAAACTTAAATTCTGTGTATGAAATTCAGCTGACAAGAAGGAGAGGCACACATTAATGTCTTGTGTGATGCTTTTTCGCTGTTAATTGAGCGATTTGGTCTTCAATTTGACCCATATCCGACACAGAATTCCCGGAACAAGGTGTTCCCAGCAAACTCTAGCCGCCACCCACGGAGCTCGCAGATTCCAGTACTTACACATGCAACTGGCACTCGTCTATACGCCAGGTTCGTGTCGTGCAAGTGAAAGGAATTATGATGATATATGATGACTGACTAGATGAGAAAAGCTGGTATGCAACTCGACCTCTTTTGTTTTTGTAAATAGATGAGTCCCGCGTTCTTGATTCAGCTTATTATGAATAAAAAACCCGAACATCGTAACCGTACTTTATTAGATATGGTGCAATCTATGATGTCTCTTACCAATTTACCACTATCGTTTTGGGGTTATGCATTAGAGACAACTGCATTCACGTTAAATAGGGCACCATATAAATCCGTTGAGGCGGCACCATATGAACTGTGGTTTGGCAAGAAACCAAATTTGTCGTTTCTTAAAGTTTGGGGTTGCGATGCTTATGTGAAAAAGTTTCATCCTGATAAGCTCAAACCCAAATCTGAGAAGTGCATCTTCATAGGACACCCAAAAGTTACTGTTGGGTACACCTTCTATCACAGATCCGAAGGCAAGATATTCGTTGCTAAAAATGGATCCTTTCTAGAGAAGGAGTTTCTCTTGAAAGAAGTGAGTGGGAGGAAAGTAGAACTTGATAAGGTAGTTGTACCTTCTCCCGAATTGGAAAGTAGTTCATCACTGAAATCAGTTCCAGTGATGCTTACACCAATTAGTGAGGAAGTTAATGATGATGATCATGAAAGCTTCGGATCAAGTTACTACCGAACCTCGTAAGTCAACCAGAGTATGTTCCCCACCAGAGTGGTACGGTAATCCTATTCTGGAGTTCATGTTACTTGACCATGAAAAACCTACGAACTATGAGGAAGCGATGATGAGCCCAGATTCCGCGAAATGGCTTGAGGCCATGGAATCTGAGATGGGACCCATGTATGAGAACAAAGTGTGGTCTTTGGTTGACTTGCCCGATGATCGGCAAGCCATAGAAAATAAATGGATCTTCAAGAGGAAGACGGACGTTGATAGTAGTGTTACTATCTACAAAGCTAGACTTGTCGAAAAAGGTTTTTGACAAAGTTCAAGGTGTTGACTATGATGAGATTTTCTCACTCGTAGCGATGCTTAAGTCTGTCCGAATCATGTTAGCAAATTGCCGCATTTTATGAAATCTGGCAAATGGATAAACAAAACTGCATTCCTTAAAGGATTTATTAAATAAAGAGTTGTATATGATGCAACCAGAAGGTTTTGTCAATGGCTAACAAAATATGCAAGCCCCAGTGATCCATCTATGGACTGGTGCAAGCATCTCGAAGTTGGAATATACACTTTGATAAGTTGATCAAAGCATATAGGTTTATACAGACTTGCGGTGAAGTCTGTATTTACAAGAAAGTGAGTGGGAGCACTACAACATTTTCTGATAAGTATATGTGAATGACATATTGTTGATCGGAAATAATGTAGAATTATTCTGCAAAGCATAAAGGAGTGTTTGAAAGGAGTTTTTCAAAGAAAGACCTCGGTGAAGCTGCTTACATATTGAGCATCAAGATCTATAGAGATAGATCAAGACGCTTGATAAGTTTTTCAATGAGTACATACCTTGACAAGATTTTGAAGTAGTTCAAAATGGAACAATCAAAGAAAGAGTTCTTGCCTATGTTACAAGGTGTGAAAATGAGTAAGACTCAAAGCCCGACCACGAGAAAAGATAGAAAGAGAATGAAAGTCATTCCCTATGCCTCAGCCATAGGTTCTATAAAGTATGCCATGCTGTGTACCAGATCTATTGTATACCCTGCACTATTTATGAGTTTGGCAAGGGGGTATGATAGTGATCCAGGAGTGGATCACTGAACAGCAGTCAAAGTTATCCTTAGTTACCTAAGAGGACTAAGGAAATATTTCTCAGTTATGGAGGTGATAAAGAGTTCGTCGTAAAGAGTTATGTCGATGCAAGCTTTTACATCGACCCGGATGACTCTGAGTCTCAATCTGGATACATATTGAAAGTGGGAGCAATTATCTAGCATAGCTCCATGCAGAGCATTGTAGACATAGAAAAATTGCAAAATACATACGGCTCTGAATGTGGCAGACCCGTTGACTAAACTTCTCTCACAAGCAAAACATGATCACACCTTAGTACTCTTTGGGTGTTAATCGCATGGCGATGTGAACTAGATTATTGACTCTAGTAAACCCTTTGGGTGTTGGTCACATGGCGATGTGAACTATGGGTCCTATTCACATGATGATGTGATCTATTGGTGTTAAATCACTTCGCATTGTGAACTAGATTATTGACACTGGTGCAAGTGGGAGACTGGAGGAAATATGCCCAAGAGGGAAAAATGAAGTTGTTATTTATATTTCCTTATATCATGATAAATGTTTATTATTCATGCTAGAATTGTATTAACTGGAAACTTGATACATGTGTGGATACATAGACAAAACACAGTGTCCCTAGTGAGCCTCTACTAGACTAGATCGTTGATCAAAGATGGTTAAGTTTCCTAACCATAGACATGAGTTGGCATTTGATGAACGAGATCACATCATTAGGAGAATGATGTGATGGACAAGACCCATGCGTTATCTTAGCATAATGATCGTAAGTTTTATTGTTATTGCTTTCTTCATGTCATATACATATTCCTTGGACTATAAGAGTAAGCAACTCCCGGATACCGGAGGAATACCTTGTGTGCTATCAAACGTCACAACTTAACTGGGTGATTATAAAGATGCTCTATAGGTATCTCCGAAGGTGTTTGTTGGGTTGGCATAGATCGAGATTAGGATTTGTCACTCCGAGTATCGGAGAGGTATCTCTGGGCCCTCTCGGTAATACACATCATGATAAGCCTTGCAAGCAATGTGACTAATGATTTAGTTGTGGGATGATGTATTATGGAATGAGTAAAGAGACTTGTCGGTAACGAGATTGAACTAGGTATGAAGATACCGATGATCGAATCTCGGGCAAGTATCATACCGATGACAAAGGGAATAACGTATGTTGTCATTACGGTACGACCGATAAAGATCTTCGTAGAATATGTGGGAACCAATATGAGCATCCAGGTTCCGCTATTGGTTATTGACCGGAGAGGTGTCTCGGTCATGTCTACATAGTTCTCGAACCCGTATGGTCCACACGCTTAATGTTCGATGACGATTTTGTATTATATGAGTTATGTGATTTGGTGACCGAATGTTGTCCGGAGTCCTGGATGAGATCACGGACATGACGGGGAGTTTCAAAATGGTCAAGAGGTAAAGATTCATATATAGGACGATAGTATTCGGACACGGAAGTGTTCCGGGGGTATCGGGTACGTATCGGGTCACCTGAAGGGGTTCCGGGCAACCCCCGACAAACTATATGGGCCTAATGGGCCAAGAGAGGGACAAACCAACCCCTAAGGTGTTGGTGCGCCCCCCACATACGGGCTTGCCAAATTGAAGTAAAAAAGGGGAACGAGGAAAGGAAAAAGGGAATAGGATTCCCCCTTCCCCCTCTTCCCTTCCTACTTCGAATAGGAATAGGAAAGGGGGGAGGCCGAATTGGGAGGACCCCAAGTAGGATTCCTCCTACTTGGGGCGCCCCCTTGGCTGCCTCTCCTCCCCTCCAACCTATATATATGAGGGGCGCACCGCTAGAACACACAACAAACATTGTTAGCCGTGTGCAGCGCCCCCCTCCACAGTTTACGCCTCCGGTCATATCGTCGTAGTGCTTAGGCGAAGCCCTGCGCGGATCACTTCACCATCATCGTCACCACGCCATCGTTATGATGAAACTCTCCCTTGACACTTTGCTGGATCAAGAGTTCGAGGGATGTCATTGAGCTGAACGAGTGCTGAACTCGGAGGTGCCGTACGTTCGGTGCTTGATCGGCCGGAATGATAAGAAGTTCGACTACATCAACCGCGTTGTCAAACGCTTCCGCTTTCGGTCTACGAGGGTACATGGAAAAACTCTCCCCCTCTCGTTGCTATGCATCTCCTAGATAGATCTTGCGTGAGCATAGGAAATTTTTTGAATTTGCATGCTACGTTCCCCAACACTTCCACCCAACCGAGCTTAAGTGTGTGCGATTGTCCATGTCCACGCCCTACATGCAAGTGGTGATGGAGCCCCTTGCGGTAAGGCGTATTCCAGCTGAGCCTTCTTCATCAGGCTCGATACCACAACTCACAGATAGGCTCTTTGGCAATTTCTGAATAAGAAAAACATATCAATTAATAAGTAGCCTCGCACATACTCTTGCAAATATATTTCTACTAAGTATAGATTTCTACACTATCAAAAGACACGGTACTACATATTTCTACTAAGCATGAATTCTACTAATAAGTATGGATTATCTACACTAGTAACAGTTCCTTGGATTCTACACTAATAAGCATGTCATCGGACTCTACACTAAAGCATATCGTCGATTAGATTCCACACGGTATATCATTGGACTCTACACTAAGCATATCATCGGATTCACTAAGCATATCATCGGATAATTTGCATTTGTAAGTACAACAATAAAGCATATATATCATCAAATTACTATAGTAAGTATAACATACCATATCATGCCGATCAACCATGGTACTTGTCAGGCGGATCACGAATGGCACCCCGGCAAAGTCATCATGTGGCGGAATTATGTCCCATAGGTTGCACACCTCCTCTTCGCTCAGCCTCATTCTTTGAGCATAGATGGCTTCATGAAGTGGGTCATCATCATCTTCATCAAGTGGGTTCTTATCATCTTCATCATCTTCCTCCTTATTGATATAAATGACAGCTAGCTTGGGTCTTTCTGCTCTGAAGGAGAAGCTGATCAACTCACCACCAGTAATACCCATGCAGGCAAGGAAACAGACCCATCCATCTCCTCCAATCTACGACATATTGCATCCTTTCTCGACCTCCATAGCATAGGGCTGATAACCCACAAGTATAGGGGATCGCAACAGCTTTCGAGGGTAGAGTATTCAACCCAAATTTATTGATTCGACACAAGGGGAGCCAAAGAATATTCTCAAGTATTAGCAGCTGAGTTGTCAATTCAACCACACCTGGAAACTTAGTATCTACAGCAAAGTGTTTAGTAGCAAAGTAATATGATAGTGGTGGTAGCGGCAACAAAAGTAAAGACATCAAAAGTAATGTTTTTGGTATTTTGTAGTGATTGTAACAGTAGCAGCGGGAAAGTAAATAAGCGAGAACCAGTATATGGAAAACTCGTAGGCACCGGATCAGTGGTGGATAATTATGCCGGATGCGGTTCATCATGTAACAGTCATAACATAGGGTGACACAGAACTAGGTCCAATTCATCAATGTAATGTAGGCATGTATTCCGTATATAGTCATACGTGCTTATGGAAAAGAACTTGCATGACATCTTTTGTCCTACCCTCCCGTGGCAGCGGGGTCCTATTGGAAACTAAGGGATATTAAGGCCTCCTTTTAATAGAGAACCGGAACAAAGCATTAGCACATAGTGAATACATGAACTCCTCAAACTATGGTCATCACCGGGAGTGGTCCCGATTATTGTCACTTCGGGGTTGCCGGATCATAACACATAGTAGGTGACTATAGACTTGCAAGATAGGATCAAGAACTCACATATATTCATGAAAACATAATAGGTTCAGATCTGAAATCATGGCACTTGGGACCTAGTGACAAGCATTAAGCATAGCATAGTCATAGCAACATCAATCTCAGAACATAGTGGATACTAGGGATCAAACCCTAACAAAACTAACTCGATTACATGATAAATCTCATCCAACCCATCACCGTCCAGCAAGCCTATGATGGAATTACTCACGCACGGCGGTGAGCATCATGAAATTGGTGATGGAGGATGGTTGATGATGACGACAGCGACGAATCCCCCTCTCCGGAGCCCCGAACGGACTCCAGATCAGCCCTCCCGAGAGGTTTTAGGGCTTGGCGGCGGCTCCGTATCGTAAAACACGATGATTTCTTCTCTCTGATTTTTTTCTCTCCGAAAGCAAATATATAGAGTTGGAGTTGGCGTCGGAGGGTTTCTAGGGGGCCCACGAGGTAGGGGGCGCGCCCTAGGGGGCGTCCCCCACCCTTATGAGAAGGGTGTGGGCCCCCTGGTCTTCATCTTTGGCGAGGATTTTTTATTGTTTTTTCTAAGATGTTCCGTGGAGTTTCAGGTCATTTCGAGAATATTTGTTTTCTGCACATAAAACAGCACCATGGCAATTCTGCTAAAAACTGCGTCAGTCCGGGTTAGTTCCATTCAAATCATACAAGTTAGAGTCCAAAACAAGGGCAAAAGTGTTTGGAAAAGTAGATACGACGAAGACATATCAACTCCCCCAAGCTTAAACCCTTGCTTGTCCTCAAGCAATTCAGTTGACAAACTGAAAGAAAGAAAGAAAGAAAGAAAACTTTTACAAACTCTATTTGCTCTTGTTGTTGTAACTATGTCAAGTCAGCATTCAAGTTTTCAGCATAGATCATAACTAACCACATTTGCAATAATTCTTAGGTCTCATAACTACTCATATCAATAGCATAATCAACTAGCAAGTCATAATAATAAATCTTGGATGACAACACTTTCTCAAAACAATCATAATATGATATAACAAGATGGTATCTCGCTAGCCCTTTCTGAGACCGCAAAACATAAATGCAGAGCACCTTTAAAGATCAAGGACTGACTAGACATTGTAATTCATGGTAAAAGAAATCCAATCATAGTCATACCCAATATAAATTAACAGTGATGAATGCAAATGATAGCTGTGCTCTCCAGCTAGTGCTTTTTAATAAGAGGGTGATGACTCAACATAAAAGTAAATGGATAGGCCCTTCGCGGAGGGAAGCAGGGATTTGTAGAGGTGCCAGAGCTCGGTTTTGAAATAGAGATAAATTGTATTTTGAGCGGTATACTTTCATTGTCAACGTAACAACTAAGAGATAGCGATATCTTCCATGCTAAACACATTATAGGCGGTTCCCAAACAGAATGGTAAAGTTTATACTCCCCCTCCACCAACAAGCATCAATCCATGACTTGCTCGAAACAACAAGTGTCTCCAACATACATCAGGTCCCAGGGGGAGTTTTGTTTGTAATTAATTTTGATTTAGTTTGCATAAAGCATGGGACTGGGCATCCCGGTGACTAGCCATTTTCTCGTGAGTGAGGAGCGGAGTCCACTCCTCTTGAGAATAACCCGCCTAACACGGAAGATAAGGACAGCCTTGGTTGATACATGAGCTATTCGAGCATACAAAACAGAATGTTTATTTGAAGGTTTAGAGTTTGGCACATACAAATTTACTTGGAACGGCAGGTAGATACCGCATATAGGAAGGTATGGTGGACTCATCTGGAATAACTTTGGGGTTTAAGGGATTGGATGCACAAGTAGTATTCCCGCTTAGTACAAGTGAAGGCTAGCAAAAGACTGGGAAGTGACCAATTAGAGAGCGACAACGGCCATGTACATGCATTAAAATTAATAAACATTGGATGCAAGCATGAGTAGGATATAATCCACCATGAACATAAATATCGTGAAGGCTGTGTTGATTTGTTTCAACTACATGCGTGAACATGTGCCAAGTCAAGTCACTTAAATCATTCAAAGGAGGATACCACCCCATCATACCACATCATAATCATCTCAATAGCATGTTGGCACACAAGGTAAACCATTATAACTCATAGCTAATCAAGCATGGCACAAGCAACTATGATCTCTAATTGTCATTGCAAACATGTTTATTCATAATAAGCTGAATCAAGAACGAGGGACTCATCTATTTACAAAAACAAAAGAGGTCGAGTTCATACCAGCTTTTCTCATCTCAGTCAGTTCATCATATATCATCATAATTGCCTTTCACTTGCACGACCGAACGGTGTGAATAATAATAAGAGTGTACGTGCATTGGACTAAGCTGGAATCTGCGAGCATTCAATAAACAGGAGAAGACAAGGCAATATGGGCTCTTGGTTAAATCAACAATAATGCATATAAGAGCCACTTCAACAATTTAATTATGATCTTCTCCTACGGACCCCCAAAGAAAAGAAAAGAAATAAAACTATTTACACGGGAAAGCTCCCAACAAGCAAAAGAAGAACGGGAAATATTTTTGGGTTTTCTTTTTAATTATTACTACTACTATTTTTTGGTTTTTCTTAAGGTTTAACAAACACACAAGAAGAAAGCAGGAAAAAGAAAATAAACAGCATGGATATTACAGTGAAAAAGTATGAGCACCGACATCTAGCAATGAGTGTGTGTGAACATAAATGTAATACGTACTCCCCCAAGCTTAGGCTTTTGGCCTAAGTTGGTTTATGGCCACGGCTGGCCTGGCGAATATCCATAATAATAATTGTTGGGGTCATACTGTGATGAGGAAGAATAGTTGGGATCATACTGTGATGAAGAAGAAGACTCTGACTGCCACTGGCTGACAGTCATCTCTGGATCCCAAGAATAAACAGATTGTCGTGGAGGTTCATCTTGTGGTTCCTGTTCCGGGGCTGGTGCAGGATTCTTGTAAGCTTGGACGGCAGCCCACGTAATGAGGTAGGGTCCTACAAAATTAAACAAAGAAGGAGCAGGCAGGATAATAGTCTCAGGATGATGCTTGTTAAAGAACAATTGATATTTAAGCTCTCCTGCCCTATTCTTAACAATAAAATCATGTGCCACCATACTTTTATGATCTAGATAAACACGGGGCAGCACCTTTTCTTCCTTCTCAGCATGCCTAATAGGTATGCTAAAATGTGCAGCTAGGCGTGTGGCATAGACGCCTCCAAAGATGGGACCCTTAGTACGGTTCATACTTAACTGTCTAGCAATAATACCGCCCATACTAAAAGTGTTATCACTGTATAAACCGTGGTGTAGAATAATTATATCAGGGATACTAAGGTTTCCATTGTTTCCGCGTCCAATTAAACAATGACTAGCAAATAATGCAAAGTAGCGTAAAACAGGAAAATGTAAGCTAGTGATTCGTGCATCGGAAACCTTTCTAGTTTGTCCTGCAGTGATAGTATCAATAAACCCAGCCACATCATCATGATGTGGTTCTTCTGTCTTGCCCTCAAAAGGGATTACACAAATCCGACATAAATCATAAAGTGACATCTCCTTATGCTCATCATATAAATGAAACTCCACCATAGGTGGTGAGTTCCTAGAATGAAAATGAAAGTTTTGCGCAAAAGTATTTGTGAGTAAGAGATATTGATCGCATTGGTCGTGGAGGAAAGCGGTGAGGCCTGCATTGTGAGCCAATTCATGAAAATCTTCATAGATATTGGCTGCTCTCAAGAAATCTTCAGAAGGCCATTCACACGCCCGAATCTCCGCGGTGCGCGACAAATTATACTTAGGCTTCGGTGCCTTTTCCTTCGAGCTTTGGCTCGATGAGCCCCTCAAAAATCTCCTCATTATTTTTCTGAAATAATCTGAAATTTTTAGTAACTTCAAATAAAAGTGAACCAACTTCAATAAAACTGATAGCAACTACTCCTACAAGTGCTTAGAGCCTAAATCAAGCATTAGAACTACTTGGGACCATATAAATTTGACATGCAAGCTCAAGAACATGGTCACCTATGCAGCACAAATTTGCAAAGAATAAAGCACTAGAACAAAAACTAATTGGACCAATGGAGGAGTCACATACCAAGGAACAATCTCCCCAAGCAGTTTTGCGAGAGGTGCTTTGAGCAAGGAGATCGAAAATCACAGCAAAAGTGGCTGGAACTCGTGCTTGAGTTGGTTTTTCGGGTTTGTGTGAGATAGAGGAAGAAGATGGGTGCTGGGATAAGTGGAGGAGGGCCACCGTGCGCCCACGAGGCAGGGGGCGCGCCCTATAGGGGGCGCGCCCACCACCCTCATGGCCAGGTGGCAGCTCCTCCCGCGGTAATTTTTGCACAGTAAATCCTCAAATATTCTTGAAAAATCATATTAAATTGGCATGGCATTCTGAGGACTTTTATTTTCGGGATATTTTTATATTGCACGGATAAGTCAGGAAACAGACAGAAAATACTATTTTTACTTTATTTAATATAAATAACAGAAAGTAAAAGTGGGGTACAGAAGTTTGTGCTTCTAGTTTCATCCATCTCATGCTCATCAAAAGGAATCCACTAACAAGGTTGATCAAGTCTTGTTAACAAACTCATTCCGATAATCATGAAACCGGAGAAATTTCGAATAACACTAAGTTACCTCAACGGGGATATGCACATCCCCAATAATAAGTATATCATATTTATTTTTGACAGTAGGAAGAGGAAATTCAAAACCTCCAATTATAATCGATGGAATTTTTCCAATGGAGTTGATACTATGAACTTGAGGTTGTTTCCTCGGAAAGTGTATCGTATGCTCATTACCATTAACATGAAAAGTGACATTGCCTTGTTGCAATCAATAACAGCCCCTGCAGTATTAAGAAAAGGTCTTCCAAGAATAATAGACATACTATCATCCTCGGGAATATCAAGAATAACAAAGTCCGTTAAAATAGTAACGTTTGCAACCACAACAGGCACATCCTCACAGATACCGACACGTATAGCAGTTTATTTATCAACCATTTGCAAAGATATTTCAGTAGGTGTCAACTTATTCAAGTCAAGTCTACGATATAAAGAGAGAGGCATAACACTAACATCGGCTCCAAGATCACATAAAACAGTTTTAATATAATTTCTTTTAATGGAGCAAGGTATAGTAGGTACTCCGGGGTCTCCAAGTTTCTTTGGTATTCCACCCTTAAAAGTATAATTAGCAAGCATGGTGGAAATTTCAGCTTCAGGTATCTTTCTTTTATTAGTAATGATATCCTTCATATATTTAGCATAAGGATTTGTTTTGAGCACATCAGTTAATCGCATACGCAAAAAGATAGGCCTGATCATTTCAGCAAAGCGCTCAAAATCCTCATCATCCTTTTTCTTGGATGGTTTCGGAGGAAAAGGCATGGGTTTCTGAACCCAAGGTTCCCTTTCTTTACCATGTTTCCTAGCAACAAAGTCTCTTTTATCATAACGTTGATTCTTTGGTTGTGGGTTATCAAGATCAACAGCAGGTTCAATTTCTACATCATTATCATTACTAGGTTGAGCATCATCATTAATATTTTCATTAGGTTCATGTTCATTACCAGATTGTGTTTCAGCATCAGACATAGATATATCGTTTGGATTATCAGGTGGTTCAGCAATAGGTTCACTAGAAGATTGCACAGTTCTATCATTTTTCTTCTTCTTCTTTTTAGAAGAACTAGGAACATCAATATTATTTCTTTGAGAATCTTGCTCAATTCTCTTAGGGTGGCCTTCAGGATACAAAGGTTCCTGAGTCATTCTACCAGTTCTAGTAGCCACTCTAACAGCATAATCATTTTTCTTACTATTCATTTCATCAAGCACTTCTTTTTGAGCCTTAAGTACTTGCTCTACTTGAGTGGTAACCATAGAAGCATGTTTGCTAACAAGTTTAAGTTCACCTTTAATATCAGCCATATAATCACCCAAGCGTCTAATCATATAAGCATTTTCTTTTAATTGTCTACCAAAATAAGCATTGAAGTCGTCTTGCTTAAACATAAAGTTATCAAACTCATCCAAGCACTGACTAGCAATTTTAGTAGGAGGGACTTCAGCTTTATCATATCTATAGAGAGAATTTACCTTTACTACCTGTGTCGGGATATCGGGATCAGGAGGTTCTTCAGTAAATAAAGAATTAAGATCATAAGTTTCTTCAACGGGCGGTGAATTAAGACCATGTATTTCTTCAATAGGAGGTAAATTCTTAACGTCTTCAGCTTTAATACCTTTTTCTTTCATAGATTTCTTTGCCTCTTGCATATCTTTAGGACTAAGAAATAGAACACCTCTCTTCTTCGGAGTTGGTTTAGGAATAGGCTCAGTAATTGGAGCAGGAGTTGGCTCAGGAGCTGGCTCAGGAGGTGCCCAATTATTTTCATTTGTCAACATATTATTCAATAAGATTTCAGCTTCATCCGGTGTTCTTTCCCTGAAAAGAGAGCCAGCACAACTATCCAGGTAATCTCTGGAAGCATCAGTTAGTCCGTTATAAAAGATATCAAGTATTTCGGGTTTCTTAAGAGGATGATCAGGCAAAGCATTAAGTAGCTTGAGAAGCCTCCCCCAAGCTTGTGGGAGACTCTCTTCTTTAATTTGCACGAGGTTGTATATTTTCCTCAAAGCAGCTTGTTTCTTAAGAGCAAGGAAATATTTAGCAGAGAAGTAATAAATCATATCCTGGGGACTACACACACAACCAAGATCAAGAGAATTAAACCATATCTTAGCATCACCCTTTAATGAGAACGGAAATATTTTGAGTATATAAAACTAACGCGATCTCTCATCGTTAGTAAACAGGGCAGCTATATCATTTAATTTACTAAGATGTGCCACAACAGTTTCAGATTCATAGCCATAAAACGGATCAGATTCAACCAGAGTAATTATATCAGGATCAACAGAGAATTCATAATCCTTATCAGGAACACAAATAGGTGAAGTAGCAAAAGCAGGGTCGGGTTTCATTTTATCTCTAAGTGATTCTTTGTTCCATTTAACTAATAACCTCTTACGCTCATATCTATCTTTGCAAGCTAAAATAGCGGCAGAAGATTCCATATCAAAAAGATAACCCTCAGGAATAACATGCATATTTTCATCATCACTATCATCATCGTATTCAGATTCAACAATTTCTTTTTCTCTAGCCCTAGCAATTTGTTCATCAAGAAATTCACTAAGGGGCACAGTAGTATCAGGCATAGAAGCAGTTTCATCATAAGTATCATGCATAGTAGAAGTGGCATCATCAATAACGGGCGACATATCAAAACGAATAGCAGAAGCAGGTGTAGGTGTCGCTAACTTACTCATAACAGAAGATGAATCAAGTGCACAGCTAGATGGCAGTTCCTTACCTCCCCTCGTAGTTGAGCGATAGATCTTGGTTTTTGGATCTCTCAAGTTTTTCATAGTGTCCAGCAGATATAAATCCCAAGTGACTCAAAGAATAGAGCTATGCTCCCCGGCAACGGCGCCAGAAATTAGTCTTGATAACCCACAAGTATAGGGGATCGCAACAGCTTTCGAGGGTAGAGTATTCAACCCAAATTTATTGATTCGACACAAGGGGAGCCAAAGAATATTCTCAAGTATTAGCAACTGAGTTGTCAATTCAACCACACCTGGAAACTTAGTATCTGCAGCAAAGTGTTTAGTAGCAAAGTAATATGATAGTGGTGGTAGCGGCAACAAAAGTAAAGACATCAAAAGTAATGTTTTTGGTATTTTGTGGTGATGATAGCAATAGCAACGGAAAAATAAATAAGTGAAGAACAATATATGGAAAGCTCATAGGCAATGGATCGGTGATAGAGAATTATGCTGGATGCAGTTCATCATGTAACAGTCATAACATAGGGTGACATAGAACTAGGTCCAATTCATCAATGTAATGTAGGCATGTATTCCGTATATAGTCATACGTGCTTATGGAAAAGAACTTGCATGACATCTTTTGTCCTACCCTCCCGTGGCAGCGGGGTCCTATTGGAAACTAAGGGATATTAAGGCCTCCTTTTAATAGAGAACCGGAACAAAGCATTAGCACATAGTGAATACATGAACTCCTCAAACTATGGTCATCACCGGGAGTGGTCCCGATTATTATCACTTCGGGGTTGCCGGATCATAACACATAGTAGGTGACTATAGACTTGCAAGATAGGATCAAGAACTCACATATATTCATGAAAACATAATAGGTTCAGATCTGAAATCATGGCACTCGGGCCCTAGTGACAAGCATTAAGCATAGCATAGTCATAGCAACATCAATCTCAGAACATAGTGGATACTAGGGATCAAACCCTAACAAAACTAACTCGATTACATGATAAATCTCATCCAACCCATCACCGTCCAGCAAGCCTACGATGGAATTACTCACGCACGGCGGTGAGCATCATGAAATTGGTGATGGAGGATGGTTGATGATGACGACGACGACGAATCCCCCTCTCCGGAGCCCTGAACGGACTCCAGATCAGCCCTCCCGAGAGGTTTTAGGGCTTGGCGGCGGCTCCGTATCGTAAAACGCGATGATTTCTTCTCTCTGATTTTTTTTCTCTCCGAAAGCAAATATATAGAGTTGGAGTTGGTGTCGGAGGGTTTCCAGGGGGCCCACGAGGTAGGGGCGCGCCCTGGGGGGGCCACCCTCGTGAGAAGGGTGTGGGCCCCCTGGTCTTCATCTTTGGCGAGGATTTTTTATTGTTTTTTCTAAGATGTTCCGTGGATTTTCAGGTCATTCCAAGAATATTTGTTTTCTGCACATAAAACAACACCATGGCAATTCTGCTGAAAACAGTGTCAGTCCGGGTTAGTTCCATTCAAATCATACAAGTTAGAGTTCAAAACAAGGGCAAAAGTGTTTGGAAAAGTAGATACCACGGAGACGTATCAAGGGCCCCCCAGGAGCCTCAAAGGTCATAGTGTCTCCGGTCAGCTTGTTGAATTTCAATCTCATTTGCATGTGACGATCTGTGTAAAAAAAAGAAAAATGACACAATGCATTAATGCCAACACTAAAAACAATATAGTTGTTACAAGTTTCATATAATTTCTTACCTCCGCATGACGAAAACTCGGCTGGAAGTAGATGCCGAACAGCTTGCCAGTTGCAAGGCTGCTGGCGCACCTTGACTTGCACAGTCGACATGGTGGTGGTGGTGGTCGCGCCATTTTCCTAAAGCAATATGAGCAAAGATGAATGATCCACTTCACAGGAAAGAAAAACAATAACATAAAGTTCTCAATGCATCGATCTTAATCGGAAAACAGAGTATTCAGGCTTAGTAACTAAAATTAACATACAAGATGATATGAGGTTAGCAACAGACATTACATATAACAAGAACTGCCATGCTACCGTTTTCAATCTTTGCTGTTTATCTTGTGCATATAAAAAAATTCAAAAAATAGTGTTATGCTATCTCAAAGGTCACAAAATGTGTTATGGCATCTAACCTAAACTAAACGGCAAGATATCTAAACACAAGCCAAATTGAATATATTCAGGTTTATATGTGGTACTAACAATAGGATCTAGAGATGCTGGAATTAACCCAATCAAAAAACAGTGGTACAACAACTTCAATATAGCATAAATAAACAACTAGTGTGAGGAACACAAAAACCACAACTAAAGCAGAGCATCTGTATGCTAGCTATAATCCCTAAAAACTTGGATCAGTCAACAAGCTATCATTAGTACTAATTAAACAAGATCAATGGATCTAACAACCACATGTAGCAACTTAGCATGGGATGATCATCAAGCTCAACATGCAAACCAACATAGCAAACTAGCATCGACTAGTCATGAAGCTCAACATTGTACCATACTAGCATCGAAACCGACATGAAAAGCATGTGCATACAACTAGAACATCATCATTGCTGACAAAAAACCTAACATACTACCAAAACCTAGCATACTAGCATCTGATCTACCAGATCCTATGTTCACTGATAAACTCTAATGCTAGTCACCGCACTCTCAACGTCTCTCTCGTCACCGCACTCCACGGCTGTTGCCGTCATGGCAGCCAGCAACAGAGCCGGCAACCCCTACGTGCAAGTCACCCCGACCAGCGCGTCCCCCTCCACGGCCCCATCATCGGAGTGGGGGCGGCAGCGGAGGTTGGGGGCAGAAGGGGGAGTAGGGGTGGCGGCGGAGTTGCGGGGCAGTAGGGGGAGTGGGTAGGCGGACGGCGACAGCGCATGGGCAGCGACAGACCGGGGCGGCGAGAGGGGGGAGCATTATCTGCGGTGGCGGGAGGTGGCGCACAGTGGCGGCCTTGGGCGGAACCCTAACCGCAGCGGCGACGGGCGGAGGGGATCGATCGAAGTGAGGGGTGCGTCGGGAGGGAGGGCAAGGTTTTCTTTTAGTATAGTAGTAGCGCTGGGTACGGGAGGGCGTTACTGCTAAGCCCACTAGTTGTAGTGTTGGTGGACAGGGCATGCTACAGCTAAGTGGATTTCCGTTCTGGCACTGCGGCCCATGTAACAGCAGCGCGGGCCTTGCTAACAAACGTTGCTGCTAAGCCGTACCAGTAGCGCACTTTTCGACCCGCGCTACTGCAAATTACCAGTAGCGTGGGTTCTGTGACAAACGCTGCTACTAAACTTCTATGTATAAGCATTTTCCTAGTAGTGGAAAGTTTCAGTTCAGACATGATCAGAGACACAAAGAGAAATTTCGACACATTGGTACATCCTGAGCTTAGGGTATTTGAACCAATACAATTTAGCTACGTCTTGAGCTCAGGGTATTTGAACAAAACAACCGAAGAAATATCATCAATCATATAATCATATTAACACAATGTATATCTTACACCATATAATTAGTATCAACTAAAACATTTTTTGTCTCGACTGGATATAATTAGCAGCAGTACAGGAGGTGTTGGGGAACGTAGTAATTTCAAACATTTTCCTACGCACACGCAAGATCATGGTGATGCATAGCAACGAGAGGGGAGAGTATGTCTACGTACCCTCGTAGACAGAAAGCGGAAGCGTTTATCAACGCGGTTGATGTAGTCGTACACCTTCACGATCCGTCCCGATCAAGTACCGAACGTACGGCACCTCCGCGTTCAGCACACGTTCAGCTCGATGACGTCCTTTCCTTCTTGATCCAGCAAGACGGGCGAAGTAGTAGATGAGTTCCGGCAGCACGACGGCGTGGTGACAGTGTTGGTGAAGAACAATCTCCGCAGGGCTTCGCCTAAGCACTATGGAAACTATGACGGAGGATAAACTAGAGGGGACAGGGTTGCCGGCACACGGCTTGGTGTTTCTTGATGTGTCTTGGGTGCTAGCCCTACCCCTCTATTTATATGTTGAGCCTTGGGGTTGAAACTTGGAGTAAAAGCCTCCACAAAGTCGATTTCACCCGAAAGGCAAGAGTCCTTCTCGGACTCCAGGCCAGACGCCAGGGTTCTCGGCATCTGGACCCAGACACCAGGGACCCTGGCGTCTGGCCCCTGGACTCCGCAAAACTTCCTTTGCGCTTTCGAAAAACCTTGTGGGCTTTCCCCTTTGGCCCAAATAAAGTGTTCTCGTACCCAAACATTTCGGGAAACATCCGGAACCCCTTCCGGTGAATTCTGGAACCCTTACAGAGACCAAACACTATTATCCCATATATCAAACTTTATCTTCGGACCATTCCGGAGTTCCTCGTCATGTCCGTTATCTTATCCGGAACTCCAAACAACATTCGGTTACCAACATACATAACTCATAAATACAATATCGTCAACGAACGTTAAGCGTGCGGACCCTACGGGTTCGAGAACTATGTAGACATGACCGAGACACTTCTCTGGTCAATAACCAATAGCGGAACCTGGATGCCCATATTGGCTCCTACATATTCTACAAAGATCTTTATCGGTCGAACCGCATAACAACATACGTTGTTCCCTTTGTCATCCGTATGTTACTTGCCCGAGATTCGATCGTCGGTATCTCAATACCTAGTTCAATCTCGTTACTGGCAAGTCTCTTTACTCGTTCCGTAATACATCATCCCGCAACTAACTCATTAGTTACAATGCTTGCAAGGCTTATAGTGATGTGTATTACCGAGTGGGCCCAGAGATACCTCTCCGACGATCGGAGTGACAAATCCTAATCTCGAAATACGCCAACTCAACAAGTACCTTCGGAGACACCTGTAGAGCACCTTTATAATCACCCAATTACGTTGTGACGTTTGGTAGCACACGGAGTGTTCCTCCGGTAAACGGGAGTTGCATAATCTCATAGTCATAGGAACATGTATAAGTCATGAAGAAAGCAATATCAACATACTAAACGATCAAGTGCTAAGCTAACGGAATGGGTCAAGTCAATCTCATCATTCTCCTAATGATGTGATCCCGTTAATCAAATGAAAACTCATGTCTATGGTTAGGAAACTTAACCATCTTTGATTAACGAGCTAGTCAAGTAGAGGCATACTAGTGACACTATGTTTGTCTATGTATTCACACATGTATTATGTTTTTGGTTAATACAATTCTAGCATGAATAATAAACATTTATCATGAAATAAGGAAATAAATAATAACTTTATTATTACCTCTAGGGCATATTTCCTTCAGGAGGTTCACCATTAACGGTACTTAGAGGCAGAGTACAGTCTGGTTCAACCTTTAGGTAATCTGGTTCAAGCTAGCTTCATAATGTTCTTGCTTAAATAATGAGAAACTATAAAAAGAATTTCCTTGCTTAGTTGTTTAACAAATTTTCATATTGCATTATATAGTCTGAGAGTGGAGAATGAAATAATGAATGCATGGAAGATAGTACTAGTAGACTAGACTAAATGACACATATAATCTGAGAGTGAAGAACCAATGTGGCCATCAATAAGAACCAGACTCGGTGATACCGCTAACAAACTACAGCTAGAGGACTATTTGCTTCACTAAAAGTGCATAGAAATCAGACTTGTAACTTTTAGTCAAGAAACATAGAGGCAGGCAAGTAGTCCAAATCTCCACTGTTGTTTGGAAACAACTGACGATAAAAATGAAAAGCAGCTCTAGAGCTTAAATCAAGAGCTATACTAGAGTTAAATCAAGACCTACGTCTTCAGATCTAAAACTTCTTAGACTATAGATGGACTTTTTGGGTGTTGATTGGTTTTAAGCTGCCAATGATTTGTTTTTCAAACTGTTGTACTAGAGGGCTATAAATTCATCATGTTAAAGGATAATTAAATTGTTCAAATCAAACTTAATGCAGAGTATTAAGCTTACCACCGAGGAAAAGGCCAGATGGCGAAGGAGGTACGCCTGCATCGAGACGTCGATCGACGGCGTGTTGAGGAGGAGTCGGGCAGCAGTGGTGCATTGTTGTCTCCTCCCAAATCCGCGAGGTCCCCCTCGAGAGGGCTCTAAACCGCGTGGAAAGGAGGGCGTAGGAGGGGTCAGAGGGGGTTGGGCCCTCGAAACCCCGCGTACCAAATGGGCCCTCGAGGTTTTGCGAGGTTTCTGGGCCATGCGAGGAAATTCCCTTCAAAACCCTCTCGATCTTCTCCTACCAAACAAGGCCTAAGGGAGAAGGATCTCTCTAGACCATCAAGACCTCATCTCCTTTGAAGTGGGAAGAATCTTACCTTTGTACTACTTTTCCTTGATTGTTCATGTTATGCTTGTGGATCTCATTTATGCTATTCTAGTGGATGTGTGATTTGGGTTTTGTTTGAGTGATTCCTCTTATTGTTCTTGTTGATCTTCCCCTTTTCCCCCCTCCAAGTGTGAAAATATCATCAATTAGGGTTCCACCCTACAACAAGATGTAATCAACACTAATAGCAACCCACAGGTTGATATCTGAGGTTTCGAGACAAAGATTGGATACAAGAGATGAATTAGGGTTTGAGATGAGATGGTGCTGGTGAAGATGTTGATGGAGATGAGCCCTCCCATGATGAGAGGAGCGTTGGTGATGACGATGGCTTCGATTTCCCCTCCCAGAGGGAAGTATCGTCGGCGGAATCGCTACGCCGGAGAGCAAAAGTGCTCCTGCCCGATCCAGGTTCCGCCTCGAGATGGTGGTGCTTCACCCCGAAAGTCTTCTTCTTATTTTTATTTTCTTGGGTAAATGGCCTCTTATAGCAGAAGATAGGCATCAATGGACCTCTGTGGGCCCCACAAAGCACATGGACGCGCCCCTGCCTTGTGGGCCCATCGAGGGTCTTCTCCGGTACTTCTTTCTTCTAGTATTTTTATATATTCCAAAATAATTCTCTGTAAATTTTATATATGTCCCGCGGACTCCCGTCCAAGTGCCGAACGGACGTCACCTCCGTGTTCAACACACGTACGGCTTGATGACGCCTTCACCTCCTCGATCCAGCAAGCGATGGTGAAGTAGTAGCTTGAGTCCTCTGGCAGCACGACGACATGGTGGCAGCGGTGGTGGCGGAATCTCAGCAGAGCTTCGCTAAGAGCTATGGAGAGGAAGAAGGCCACAAGAGAGAGGAGGGGCAGCGCCATGGCGTATGAGGGTGCGGCTGCCCTCTCTCTACCTCTCTATATATAGGGGGAAGGGGAGAGGGGGGGCAAGGGGATCCCATCTAGGGCCAGCAGCCACAAGAGGGAAACCCTAGATGGATTTTCCCCCTTAGGAGACTTGGCCCCCAAGCCAAAGGGGTGGGAACCCTAGGGGGCGCCCCCACCTCCTCTGGCAACGTGGGATGGGGTGAGGGGGCGCACAACCCTTTAGTGGGCTGGTTTGCCCCCTCCCCTTGGCCCATGAGCCCCCCAACACTTGTCGCCCCCCCCCCCCGAAACCCCTTTCGGTCATGCTGGTCATCACCCGGTACCCCCGAAACACTTCCGGACTCCAATACCCTTCATCCAATATATCAATATTCACCTCCGGACCATTCCAGAGTTCCTCATCACGTCCGGGATGTCATCCGGGACTCCGAACAACCTTCGGTAACCACCATAATGACTCAACTATACTTATATCATCACCAAACGTTAAGTGTGTAGACCATGCTGGTTCGAGAACTATGCAGACATGACCGAGACACCTCTATGGTCAATAACCAATAGCGGGACCTGGATGCCCATATTGGTTACCACATATTCTACGAAGATCTTATCGGTCAAACCTCGATGTCAAGGATTCAGCTAATCCCGTATGTAGTTCCCTTTATCCATCGGTATGTTACTTGCCCGAGATTCGATCGTCGGTATCTCCATACCTAGTTCAATCTCGTTATCGGCAAGTCCCTTTACTCGTTCCGTAATGCTAGATCTCGTGGCTAACTCATTAGTCACATTGCTTGCAAGCTTCTTGTGATGTTTTATTACCGAGTGGGCCCTGAGATACCTATCCATCATACGGAGTGACAAATGCCAGTCTTGATCCATGCCAACTCAACAGACACCCTCGAAGACAGTGGCGAAGCCACATGTAAGCTGGGTAGTCAATTGACTACCCAGCTTTTTGATAAAATCAATGTATACATGTATACATCTTGCAAAAAAATAAATAGAAATTCATATATCTGACTACACAACTTCAAATTGACTACACTGCATTAAACTTCTGGCACCGCCACTGCGTTACGTTACGATGTTTGGTACACACAAGGTACTCCTCCGGTGTCAGTGAGTTGCATGATTTCATGGTCATAGGAACATATACTTGACATGCAGAAAACAATAGCAATGAACTTGATATGATCATATGCTACGTTCATAGTTTGGGTCTTGTCCATCACATCATTCTCCTAATGATGTGATCTCGTTATCAAATGACAACTCATGTCTATGGCTAGGAAACCATAACCATCTTTGATCAACGAGCTAGTCTAGTAGAGACTCACTAGGGACACGTTATTGTCTATGTATCCACATATGTATCTAAGTTTCCGATCAATACACTTCTAGTATGGATAATGAACGATTATCATGAACAGGGAAATATGATAATAACCAACTTAGTATTGCCTCTAAGGCATATTTCCAACATTGGGAGGAGGTTTTGTTTAGAGGATTCGGTGAATCCCTCCCTTTCACCCAATCCTCTCAAATCCCCCCAATCTCCAAACCCCTCACATACGCCTACTATTTGGTACACAGGGATTCATACATAGGGTTTGCAAAATTACTATCCTATAAAAAATGTAATTTTTACAACTTCAAAAGCTCATAGGGGAAATGCACTTGCAACAAAGGTGCAACTAGATTACACAAAACAATAAACAAGCTCTCTTAAATGTACTATCAACGGTTCAACTGAAAATGGTACATGCATACATGCCACGGTCCAAATGAAAAACATGACACATACCACGGTCCAAATGAAAAATACAAGATGTTTGGTCCGAAAGTCAACGGTTCATCACAAAATAAGCACATGTTTGATCGGGGAATGCTTCGCGACATGTTTGCGGGCTGCACAGAGTAGAGGAGACTTGTGGCAGCAAAGCATGGTGGTACTTCTTTCTTCCAGTATTTTTTATATATTCCAAAATAATTCTTCGTAAATTTTCAGGTCATTTGAAGCTCTGGATAATAACTATCTTTGTTGTAGCTTTTCACGCTCAGAAATCCAGCTGCCGACAATCTCCCTCTTCAAGTGTATCTTGGATTTTAAGAGAGGAAGTACATTAAAATTGCATCATAAGGTGAAAATATTGTTCTAAAACATTAAAAAACAGTAGAAAAACATGAGCCAAAATGGACGTATCAGAGGCGTGCACCGCTGTTGGCACACGAATATGATCCTTTGTAGACTACACAGAGTTTTACACCAACAACAAAACTCGGTCACACACCGAAGAGTCCACCCACACTTGGCGCGGCTGCTCCATGACCCACCTAGTGATCCCACACTATATATAGAAGAAGCACACAACCATAAAATCTAGGCATCTATAGTCCGGTCCGAAGCTGAAGCCCGAAAGTCGGGCCAGACTCGGCCCAAAAGCTTGAATCTGGGCATCTATATAGCTATAATAAGACATTTATTATATGTAATATAATAAAACAATATTATTTAATGAGAAAAAAGTGTATTGTGGTATTATTCTGGCCGGGCCATGCTCATGCTTAGGATTTGGGGGCCAGGCATTTAAAGCTCGGCCCGAAAAAAGCACGGCCTAACAAATGCCCATGTTTACTTTGTCCATTTGAGGTAGTTGTAGTACATATTTAAGCCCTTTTTTTACTATAAGAAAACTCATTGAGTCTAGAGAAACGGTGCGAAAATTAGTAGGCACGAACCCTTTGGTCACGCCATGCCGGACAGTGTTGTTGCATTATCGTCCAAGAAAGCAAAATCCCCATACTTTTCCATGCCGCATTTATTCCAGACCAGCTTTGCATTTGACTTTTTGCCACGTCGAGAAAGATGTAAAGAAAACAAATTCCTTCCGCAAAAAGAAACGTTCTCCGCCACCCAAACGACCGAACCCCGAACGAACGGACGGGGGCGAGGCCGCTCGAGCCGTCTGGAATCTTCCGGCCCGCCACCCCGGGCCCACCGCCAGCCACACACCCATCAGGAAAAAGAATGACGGGAATGCCCTCGCCCCCCATTTCTTTCCCCTTCCCCAAGCCGGTGCGGCGGGCCGCCAGGGGTTTAAGAGCAGAGGCCGCCTCACGCTAGGGTTTTTCGGATCTCACCTCTGCCCCTTTTCTCCGTCCCCCGACTCGCCGCCGCCGCCGCCGGGAGCCGACGACCCAAGCTCGAGCGCCAGCCATGGCCATCGGATCTCTCCTCGCCTCGCGGCTGGCCAGGTCCGGCCACGCCCTCGCCACGCGCGCCATCGCTCAGGTGCCACCCCCCTCCCCCCCCTCTCCCCATCTCCATGTGCTTGCATTTTCTCTTGTTCCGCGGCCGGGCGCTGGTCTCTTCTTGGATCGGCGCGCGGATTTAGGGGTTCATTATTCGTGCTGTGATGTTGATCTGATGCGTCTTTGTGCTCCGCTGGTGTGATCTGACCAGGCTCCCAGGACACATCAGCATCATCACGCGACGTCTCCCCTGCTCTCCAGGCTCGGAGCCGTGGCCCGCGCTTTCAGGTAATCCTCGATGTTGGATGTGTAGATCGTCTACTGTGTGCTGTTTGTATCTGTCCTGCTTCTTGCTTGTTCGGTACTGAGATGGATGTATATTCTGTGCCTGTGCAGCTCAAGGCCCGCCGCCGCCGATGTCATCGGGATCGATTTGGGCACGACTAACTCATGTGTCTCCGTCATGGAAGGAAAGGTGTGATCTTGTTCTCTAATCACTGACTATGAAATTTGCCATATTCTCTGTATTATTAGACAGTTTAACAGCACTAGCATCTCTTGAATTTGTAAGGCAATAGCTGTATCCAGATGCACCTAGTAGTATATCTTGAAATGCTGTGAAGTTTCAGTTTGATGACCATACTTCCAATTGGTATTGAATCATTGACAGTACTAGTAAAATGTTGTTAAGTTGCAGTTTGATGTACTCCCTCCGTCACGGTTTAGAAGGCGCGCTTGGAAATTCTCTGGGACCTAGGTGGTTATCTATTGGTTGTGAGATGGGCTAAAAAATAGCTTTCACACTACGCATGCATATAGAAATAGTATATAGGAGTACTAATTAGCTACTAGAAATAAATGCAATGCGCCCTAAACCTTGTCTATTGTGGAAACGCACGCAAATTTAACTGTGCCTTCTAAACTGTGACGGAGGAAGTATATACATGCTTTTAATTGGTTGTGAACTGGTGACACTATTAGTAAGACTGATCAATTTGTTTGTACAGACACCACGGGTGATTGAAAATGCTGAAGGTGCGAGGACAACACCCTCCATTGTTGCCACAAACAGCAAAGGCGAGATCTTGATCGGCATCACTGCCAGTCGACAGGCAGTGACAAATGCCGAGAACACAGTTCGTGGGTCCAAGCGCCTGATTGGTAGAGCTTTTGATGACCCCCAAACACAGAAGGAAATGAATATGGTGCCTTACAAGATTGTCAGGGGAACAAATGGTGATGCCTGGGTGGAGATGGCTGGGAAGTCATACTCCCCAAGCCAGATTGGTGCCTTTGTTCTTACCAAGATGAAGGAAACTGCAGAGGCTTACCTTGGCAAGTCGGTCTCCAAGGCTGTTATTACAGTCCCAGCTTATTTCAATGATGCTCAGCGTCAGGCCACCAAGGATGCTGGTAGGATTGCTGGGTTGGAGGTGATGAGGATTATCAATGAGCCCACTGCCGCAGCTCTGTCGTATGGAATGAACAACAAGGAGGGCCTGATTGCTGTATTTGACTTGGGTGGTGGCACATTTGATGTATCAATCCTTGAGATTTCTAATGGTGTTTTTGAGGTAAACACCTTTCTTCAGATGACTCCACTACATATCCTAAATAGTTTTTTAAAGCGTGTGTTCTGATCATAGTACTGGTATCTTGTTCTGATCATAATGCTTGTATCTTGTTCAGGTCAAGGCAACCAATGGAGATACTTTCCTTGGCGGTGAGGACTTCGATGCTACATTGCTCAACTACCTGGTTAGTGAATATAAGAACTCTGACAACATTGATCTGAGCAAGGACAAGTTGGCCCTGCAAAGGCTCAGGGAAGCTGCTGAGAAGGCGAAGGTTGAGCTTTCCTCGACTCCACAGACTGAAATCAATCTCCCCTTCATCACAGCAGATGCCTCTGGTGCGAAGCATTTCAACATTACCTTGACCAGATCAAAGTTTGAGTCTCTTGTGGGCAACCTCATTGAGAGAACTCGCATCCCATGCACAAACTGCCTCAAGGATGCTGGTGTTTCTGCAAAGGAGATTGATGAGGTTCTACTGGTTGGTGGTATGACAAGGGTGCCAAAGGTCCAGGATATTGTTTCCCAGATATTCGGCAAGTCCCCAAGCAAGGGTGTCAATCCTGATGAGGCTGTTGCCATGGGAGCTGCCATTCAGGGTGGTATCTTGAGGGGTGATGTGAAGGAGCTCTTGCTGCTGGATGTCACGCCCCTTTCCCTTGGTATTGAGACTCTTGGAGGCATCTTCACAAGGCTAATCAACAGGAACACAACAATTCCAACCAAGAAGAGCCAGACCTTCTCCACTGCTGCAGATAACCAGACGCAGGTTGGAATCAAGGTGCTTCAGGGTGAGAGGGAGATGGCTACAGATAACAAGCTTCTTGGTGAATTCCAGCTTGAAGGCATTCCACCAGCCCCAAGGGGTATGCCACAGATTGAGGTCACTTTTGACATTGATGCCAATGGAATTGTCAAGGTGTCAGCAAAGGACAAGTCCACTGGCAAAGAGCAAGATATCACCATCAAATCGTCAGGTGGCTTGTCTGACAGTGACATCGAGAAGATGGTCAAGGAGGCCGAGCTGAATTCTCAGCGGGATCAGGAAAGGAAGTCGTTGATTGACCTCAGGAACTCTGCAGATACCACCATCTACAGCATCGAGAAGAGCGTCAGCGAGTACAAAGACAAGGTCCCTGCTGAAGTTGTCACGGAGATCCAGTCTGCTGCCTCTGATCTGAGAGCAGCAATGGCTGGCGATGATTTGGACGCCATCAAGCAGAAGCTGGAGGCGGCGAACAAGGCAGTCTCAAAGATTGGACAGCACATGCAGGGTGGTGGCGGGGCTGCCGGTGGTGACAGCGGCAGCAGTGGTGGTGGCGACCAGACTCCAGAAGCTGAATACCAGGACCCCAAGGAGGCCAAGATGTAGATTTGTTCTGCATCAGGTTTCTTCTACTTTTTTGTGTACCCAGTTTAGGAAGTTAATATCTTTATCCTACCTCCGTCTCTTTAGGTTTTTCTAAGAGGGCTACGACGATACCTGTAACATTTTGGCAATTGTTCGAATTGCGGATAAATTGTGAGAGGAGCAAACTCATAACCTATATCGGTTAATATATTTGGCCATTTGCCACATTGTCTTGCTACGTACCTTGTGTTTTTTGCAAGTTCCTGATGTCTGGTCTTGTTTATTTATTTATTAAGCTGCTTTTGTTTTTATTCCTTCACTATAAGCTCCTGATAATGTAGTTTGTTTAACATGTCTTATTCTTAATTAATTTATTAGTATTACTTAAGAGTTGTAATCTGGTGTCCAATGCAAAGTGACATCCAATATAATCTGGATGAGCATTGGCACTGCTGCCTGCATAGTCTCAGTTGCACCTTGAGCTAGTCATACTGTCGTTTTGACTTGTAAGTTGTATTCTTGTGCTCAGGTCAGCTTATGATGATTCCGTTCGCTGAACCAACTTTTGCTACTACCATGTTGTCTGGGTAATCAACTTCCGCATGGTCGCTATATCTACAGATTATCTGAAATAAATTTCAGCAGTTCAGCAACAGGGGTCATAGCACGAGAAGTTCTTTGCGTTTTATGATGTCTGAAAGCAATCAACGGGCAGACAATTGTTTTAGCATCAACCTGAACCTAAGAGTGAGAAAATCAAAATTGACAAAATAGAAATTGTTGATAAGGCTTGGCACGAAGATGGGGACATTAGGGGGAAGTTGTAAGTGATCGTTGTGGGATAGATGATTCATTTCATTGCAGAACGCTTACAACCTGAAAGGGAGCAACATTCGTGCAACAGTCTATAGATTACATGAAAATGGAAACATACACTTCTGCATAACATGTTAATTACTCGAATAGTGTATGTTTACCCATTTTCATGAACTTCTTTGAGTATAGTGTCGAACCATTCGCTGACTTTATTTTTGTGGCATTTTTTACCAGCTCCCTATTCTCCGAGAGTGAACGCGGATGCATCATGAGTGTCAGACAGTCGGTACCAGTCCTGAAGGTGACTTTTTCAGCGGAGGACTCTCGACATAGACCTCAACCAAACTGAGCCACAGAAATAGC
Source organism: Triticum urartu (assembly GCF_003073215.2). NCBI lineage: Eukaryota > Viridiplantae > Streptophyta > Magnoliopsida > Poales > Poaceae > Triticum > Triticum urartu. The sequence continues at coordinate 457,230,813 of NC_053026.1, read as the reverse complement.
TCCTTGACCTTGACCCCGGTGACCTTCTTGATCTTGCCCTTCTTGACGAAAGCGGTCACCTCGGGGGCATAGGAGACCGTCTGCTTGATCTTCTTGAAGGTGTGCTCGTTCTTCTTCTTCTGAAGCATCCACATGAAGCTGCTCTCGCGGTTGTACCCGACCTCCTCCATGTCGCTCATTGGAAATAGGCCTTTTGGGAGGCCAAGCTCTTCGAGGAGCTCGACGGACCTCTTCCTGCAGACGTCGTCCCCCTTGACAACCTCGGCGCCAGAGCGGTGGCTCTCGACCAGCTGGGACGCCATTTGAGCAATGTCTTGTCCGGGAATGGTTTGCTTCGGAAGTGGGGCTTTTGGTTTGCTGGATTGGCAGATGACAGATCAGCTTGTTGGTTATATAGATGCTGCAACCTTTAGTGGCTTGGAAGTGAAAACCGGCAGCTCTCCTCTATGGACTTCTTCTTTCAGATACTTCTTTTCTTGAAGAAAAAAAACGTCCAGCCATATCTGACCATTGAAATGCCTTAACGCTGAAGTCCACAGCAGAACACTGGAGTTTAGCTGGTCACGGATGACTAAATTGACCATGGCTTATATTGTTGTAGAAGTGCCTGTGATCTTGTCTAAGAAGCCGGGCTCCGTACCAAGTATGAAAAGAACACTCATTCAAGATTCTTTTTTTTTGCGGGGTCACTCATTCAAGATTCTTAAAAAGAAACATAACTTGTTTATCTCGAGTGGTACAAAAATTCAATTCCTGAGTAAAAAAAAGTTCCCATTATACTTTGACTCGAACAAGCTTTGTAAGCAACGCAATCCACCAAACGCTGAACGTTTTTCACATAAACTGAGAAATTATTCAACAATGTAGCAGTCTAACTGGCCTGATCATATCATGTATGTATGTTCAGGATCTCCCAAAGTTCCTCACCTGCATCTTGCATTCGTTCCCAATAGTTGTCAAATTAGGTTCTGCTATTAAAGAACAGAGTAGCTTGGCATCCATATCAATTCACCGAATTATGTTTTGCCTATTTAACTGTTTGGAATAACTTACTTTGGCATATTTCCCAGCTGTTTTTCCTCACCAAATTAACAAAACATATTCCATAGTTTAGCAATCACGAACTTAGTCATTTTACAGCTATTTTTCACATCAAATTATAAGATAATTTAACAACAGAAAACTTAGCCTCAAACTAACTAATTTCTAGCAACCCTAAACTTAGAATGAGAAATAATATGATGATCATGCAGCCTCAGCCATAGCAGTAGGGGTTCTTAGGTTTTGGCTAGTTGAGGTTTGCTTTGGTTTGTGCTTTTGTCCTGTTTTTTTTCGTTTGCATTTTTTCAGTGGTCTTCTAATACAAAACTACATCTGAGAGAAGAACTTGTTATCACATAAAAATGTGCGCCTAAGAAAAAATGCAAAGGACACTAGCCATCTGTTTTCCATTGGCGCAAATATGAAAATAATCTCCGATGATCTGATATTAGTGAGAAAATTAAAATCAACAAAATAGGAAATTATTCCACTATATCGCCATCCCACTCTCGCTCCTGCTCTGTTTGTTCGAGACATTGATACAACATACATCCACAATGATGCAATGTTAAAATCAACATGAAAATCCAGATACAGAGGGTCAAAATTTGAGTTCTTTTGTGCATGTCATGGTTCAAGTTGTATTTCAGAGCCTTGCTTAATTATTTGTTGATAAGGTCCTTGTTCTCTCTCACACAAAGATGGGGGCAACAGTGGGAAGTCAAGAGTGATCGATGTGGGAAAGAAGAGGGGGTATAAGTACAATTATTCTTTCAGTGAACGCTTATAAGTGAAAGGGAGCAATATTCGTGCAATAATCTATAGATTACATGAAAACGGAAACATATACTTCTACGTAACATGTGTAGTGCCGAACCATTCACTGACTTTATTTTTGTGGCATTTTTTACCAGCTCCCTATTCTCCGAGAGCGAATGCGGATGCGTCATGGGTGTCAAACAGGCCGGTACCAGTCTTGAAGGTGACTTTTTCATTGGCGGACTCATCGACATAGACCTCAACCAAACTGAGCCACAGAAACAGCTCCTTGACCTTGACCCCGGTGACCTTCTTGATCTTACCCTTTTCAACAAAAGCTGTCACCTCGGTGGCGTAGGAGACGGTCTGCTTGATTTTCTTGAAGGTGTGCTCGTTCTTCTTCTTCTGAAGCATCCACACGAACCCGCTCTCGCGGTTGTACGCGACCTCCTCGATGTCGCTCAGTGGAAAGAGGCCTTTTGGGAGGCTTAGCTCCTCGAGGAGCTCGACGGACCTCTTCTTGCAGACGTCGTCCCCCTTGACGATCTCGGCACCGGTGAGGTGGCTCTCGACCAGCTGGGACGCCATTTGAGCTCTTGTCTGGGATTGGTTTGCTTCTGAAGTGGGATTTTAGGTTTGTAGATTGGTGGATGAGCTTGCTGCAGGTGATAGAACAGAATATGGCGCGCCATATATAGATGCTGCAACCAGCATAGGGAGACCGGCAGCTCTCCTCTCTGGACTTCTTCTTTCAGAAACTTTTTTTTCTGAAAAAATACCACGCTGAAGTCCACAGCAGAACACTAGAGTTGAGCTGGTCACGAATGACTAAATTGACCATTGCTTATATTGGCGTGGAAGTCCCTGTGACCTTGTCTAAAAAGCTGGGCTCCGTACCTACTCCCTCCGTTCCAAATTACTCGTCGCAAAAATAGATGTATTTAGAACTAAAATACATCTAGATACATCCATACCTGCGACAAGTAATTCGGAACGGACGGAGTAGTTAGAAAAGAACGCTCATTGAGATTTATTTGAAAAATAAGTTGGTGATCTCGAGTGTTACAAAAATTCAGTTCCCGGGTCAAAATAAAAATGAAATCAATTCGTGAGTCAAAATAAATAAATAAACAAACCAAGCAAAACAAATAAATAAATCAATTCGCATTGCATTTTTTCTTTTTCTTTTTTCTTTTCTTTTTTCTTTCGAAAAGAGGAAAGACCCCGGCCTCTGCATTATCATGATGCACACATCCAATTTTATTAAAAGGAAATAAATAGGTCTAAAACGTACTCCCTCCGTCCGAAAATATTTGTCATCAAGATGAATAAAAAGGGATGTATCTAGATACATCCCTTTTTATTCATCTTGATGACAAATATTTTCGGACGGAGGGAGTATATAGTATCAACTAAAACGGCAAAAAGAAAAAGAAAACACCACAAATAGTGGGTACAAACAAAAGATTACATGACTTAACCACATAATCTATTAGTGACATGCCAGCCAAACCGGTTGAATAATGCCTGTGAAACCATCTCCAGACGGTTGCACCCAAAGGCCATGAGCCCCCCAACGTCCCCACGCTAAAGTGATGACCATATACGGATCGATGCGGTGGCTCTGAATATAACCTGCAAAAAGTTAATAGAGGGGGACCTATTAAAAACACAGTCATTCCGGCAATTCCAAATTACCCAAAGTAAGGCACAAACCCCTACACGGATATGACCCTTAAGTATTTTGTTGATACCAACCAACCAGTTCCAAACAAATTTGGGATACTTGTTGGTGGCAAATTATATGCAACATGAACCGTGCGCCAAATCAAAGTCGCGAAAGGGCAGGAAATAAAAAGATGTTGAATTGTTTCATCCTTATCACAAAAACAACACTTCTTACATCCATTCCAATTTCGTTTAGTCAAATTATCTTTGGTGAGGATCACCTCCCTACGAACAAACCACATAAAATTTTTAATCTTTACAGGTACTTTGATTTTCCATATATGCTTTCTACGGAACACATGCCCCGTGTTAATAAGATCTTCATACATAGACTTGACAGTAAACACCCCATTGATATTTAGTCTCCATCTAAAGACGTCAGGCGCATGAGATAGGTTGACCAACATCAACCTACGAACTAAATGGAGCCACGCCATCCATTTATCGCCAATCAAGGCCCTCCTGAATTGGATGTTCAGAGGTGTTGAACCAAGGACTGATTGAACTGTATCATCTTTTTACGCACAGTATTATACAAAGATGAGTACTGAACCGCAAGCGGATTGTCCCCTAGCCAGGTATCTTCCCAGAAACTAGTGGATTGACCATTACCAACTTTAAATGAACCTCTCATAAAGAAAGAAGACTTGACCTTCATCAAGCCCTTCCAAAATGGAGAGTCGGTTGGTTTGGCTTCCACCTGGGATAAGGTCTTCGAATATAAGTATTTATTGTGGAGGAGCTCTTGTCAGACCCCTTCCTCATTTTGTAACTTGAATAGCCATTTGCTAAGCAAGCACCTATTTTTGATTTTCAAGTTTTCAATGCCCAATCCGCCTTGGTCCTTAGGTCTACACAAGATATCCCATTTTGCCAGTCGACACTTCCGTGTGTGCTCATCACACTGCCAGAAGAACCTAGACCGGTAGAGATCAAGTCTCTTTAATACCTCTTTTGGGTATTTCAAAAAAAGACAACATAAACATCGGCAAACTTGTGAGAATTCGCATTGCATTTAGACTCAAAAAAGCTTTGTGAGCAAAGCAATCCACCGAACGATGAACTTGTTTTCACATAAACTGAGAAATAATTATTCAACAATGATTATATCATTTATGTGTATTCAGCATCTTCCAAAGTTGCTCACTTGCATCTTGCATGCCTCCCAATAGCTGTCAAATTATGTCATGCTGTTAGAGAACAGAGTAGCGTGGCATCGCCGTAGATTTTTATAGTTCGGTATCCATTCACTGAATTATTTTTTGCCTATTTAAGTGTTTGGAATAACTTACTTTCGCATATTTCACAACTGTTTTTCCTCACCAAATTAATAAAACATATTCCATAGTTTAGCAATCACATACATAGCCTTTTTGTAGCTATTTTTCACATCAAATTGCAAGATAATCTAATAGTTCAACAGTCACAAACTTAGCCTCAAGCTAACTAATTTCTGACCCTTCTTGTTCTCAACTGAGTAGAGGGCTCTGATGTGATGAGTTCTTTTCGGTTTTTGGTTGTGTGAAACCAAGCCTTTAGAATTTTTCTATGATAAAAGGTGAATTTTATTAACTCAAAAGGGCTGACTGCATAGTTAGGATGTACACAACCAAAGTAAGACCTGGGCATAATCAGCCCGACCTGGCAGCCCAAACGCGAAGACCAATGGTTGGGCCGTGCTCAGTCTCCAGATTTGGCCCAAATTAAAAGTCTAAAATAAGTCAAAAATAGGGTCTTGATAGGTATATAGCTATGCTATATTATTTATATTCCCCAAAATGATTAAAAGAAGGTTATTTAATGGGAAAAGTGCACTTCTTATTTGTTTCGGGCCAGGTCGGGATTAGGTTTTTGGGTCCCCAGACACGAGCGTGTTGCAATCGACACTTACTGGCGCTGGAGACGACGGACACGGGGGGATAGAACACACCTCTGCAGATGATACACCGACATCGTCGGTAGCTTCAACCAACCGATAGAAAAGCTTCAACTGACAGGGCAATTTTGTTGTTGCGACCAACACTTCTGTTTGTGCAAGTTGTGACAGAAAATCTTCAACCGGCTGAAAAAAAGCTCAACCGGCAGCGCGATTTGTTGTTGTGACTAGCGCAAGCCGCGATAGAAAAGCTTCAGTCGACTTCAGAAAAGCTTCAACCGGCGCCGCGATTTGTTACTGTGACCAACACTTCTGTTTGTGCAAGTTGTGACAGAAAATCTTCAACCGGCTGGAAAAAAGCTCAACCGGCAGCGCGATTTGTTGTTGTGACCAGCGCAAGCCGCGGCAGAAAAGCTTCAATCGACTTCAGAAAAGCTTCAATCGACTTCAGAAAAGCTTCAACCGGCACCACGATTTGTTACTGTGACCAACGGTTTGCTTGTGCAAGCTGCGATAGAAAATCTTCAACCGGATTTAGAAAAGCTTCAACCGGCAACTTGATTTGTTGTTGCGACCAGCCCTTTGCTTGTGCAAGCTGCGACAGAAAAGTTTCAACCGGCAGCACGAAAAGGAGCTGCAACTGATGACGGGGATGCTGAACCGCTGCCGGCGAAGCTAGAACTGACATTTTTTTTGCTTCAATCGACGGTTTTTGTGACAACGATGGGTGGCGCAACAGTGGGCTGCAACCGGAGCCTGCAAAAGTTACGCCAAGCGTTTTGTTTTGCTGTGATGGCCATGGACAAGCGGTGACCCGAGAGACAAGGCCAGGGTGTTTTTTGCTGCGATGCTCGATGCTACCGATGCTGCAACTGTCAACGGGCGATGTTTCGGTGGTGAGAATGAAGTAGCGCACACACTTGCTGGAACGAAGGGCGTCAGGGTGATATATCAATGCGATGACATGCACTACGATGACCTCCTGTGCAAGCTTCCAACCTCGACACGAGCTGCAACTAATGGCGGCAGGCCAGGGGCACCACGACGCTGGCTAGCTGCTGAGGATGACGATGCCGATGGACACGATTGTCGCGCCTCGCAAGGAGCGCATGGTGGGGGAGGGAGCGCTGTGACTACCCTCCAGTTGAGTTATTTTTCATGCGCGAGAAAGGAAACGAATTGAGGAATCCAACGATGCAGTGAGCTTCAATAGGAGGGCCGCACGGCGACGGCCAAAAATTCATTCGGTTCAATCGTCGTGCTAGACACTTGCAAACACATACACACACTAATTTTTATAAGCACATGTGCGTACCCTAAACTTATGAACACCTTTAAAAGACTCAACGGATTCGGTCCGAGCATCTAAAGGTAAATGAAACCATAGTTTTTCATGAGGTCGTGGTATTCTAAGAAAACTTTGCATATGTTTGCATTCAAACGGGGAGTAAAGTAATATTTTATTATTTTAGCGATGAATGCTGGCTAGTTTGTAGGTTGATGTACAACTTTAAATAATTGAAGCCCCAAAAGAGGCGGAGGAAAATGCAGTCTCAAGAAAAGAAGAAAAAAAAGGAAGGAAAAGGCATAAGCGATCGCGAGGACGTATTCAAAGCTGACTCTTAAATCATCCTCATTCGTGGACCGTGCGGTACAGATGTGTTTTGTCATCCAATGCAGTCTTGCATTCATGCGCGGACCGATACAGAAGACTTTTTTCTCGTAAATCAAAAGCAAACCGGAAGGGGTAGGGGCTTTGCCGGCGTCCGGATCGCTACCACGCACACATACAACAACTCTAGTTCATCCTAAACCTCGCTCGCCTCGCTTTCCAATGTGTGCGTCGCTTTCTGTGTCGCATTGATGCTGGCATTGACGCCGCGCGATGTGACCGTACGACAGGGCGGCGCTGATCAACGCGACCTCTCGGTTGACGCCAGTTCAATGCGGACACTCATCCTGAGAAATCAACTCAGCCCGCTACTCCGCATTGAAGCGGCCTAACAGTCCGTTCGCGTGGCCTGACCATGGCAATTTAAGCACGGTGTCGGGGTCATCCACATCACACTCTTCACTCCACATCTCAGAGCCAAGTCTTCGCGCACCTCCGCCTCTTTCCTCTTCATCGGCGACAGACAAGTCTTGGCCCTTGGTGGCTAGCACTAGCGGAGCGTTGTGGGGACAATTCCGGGCTGTGGCCGCCCCTTCCAAAAGCCCAAATATTTTGTATATGACTCACAGCCCATTTCTTGGCCCAGTACTAGCGGAAACTGAGAGGCCCAGGCACTGAGCGCTACGTGAACGATCGTGACCCGCCCCATCCCTGTTCGCCTGTTCCCCCTTCGCACTCCACTGCTCCTCACCTCCTCCGCCACTCCTCCGCACTGCTCCTCCGGTCGCCCCCATGGGCCATGGTGACTTCTGCCGCTCCTGATCCTCGCCTCCTCCCCTGACTGGCTAGGTCTTCTTCCTCCTTGGATCCTCCCATCTCCACTAGTCCCCTACTTCCACGACTCCCTGAGAAACTAGGTGAGTTCTCTAATGATTCTAACCTGATACATACATGAACTTGCACTTTCTTACTGTTACTTGCTATATTTTTCATAAATCTGAACCAGTTGCCCCCCCCCCCTCATTAGCTCTTCCGCGAAGAAGGAAATTGTCATCTTCTCTGGCGATGAAGAGGACTAGCTGCCGCAGACGCCCGTCCTCTTGCAGAACGCGATGTATGCAGTGACGGACACCGAGTACGAGGAGCAGATGAAGTTGATGCTCCGTCGCTCGCTCCTCCACAACATCGGTCCGGTGCCGCCACCGAAGACACTTCTCTGCGCCACCAAGTCGGAGCCTCCTTCCTCTCTATGCTCTTCCCATGCAACCGCGACGTCCAAACGGACGCCGCATGGTCAAGGAGGAGCAGTTGTCGCCGCCGCCTCCCAGCCGCGTCAAGGAGGAGCTGCTCTTGCCACCTCCTAGTCGTGCCGGTGGTGGCCGGCCCCACATGATCGCCGCGAAAGTGTGCGGTTGGATATTGCACTACCTCAGTGCCCGCCGCGGAGGGAGCTGTTAGAATTAATCTGAGACATACCGTTGATCATCCGGAGACCATGCAATCACATGAGCACGACATCGAGATTTGTTAACGAGGTTCACCGATATGGCTACATCCCCGAGGCATGACTATGGGCGCTCCTCCCCATGACACCGCTACAATACCGCACCCGGTCGCCATGCGCATCGGCACATGCCACCGGCTTCCCTTGCGTTCCGGTGCTATTATGTTGGCATAGATTACATCGTTCCGGTGCTACAAGCGTCCTACTTGGACACGACTTCATATCCTATCTAAACACAATACAATTACAAGTCCAACTGTAACCTACCTTGTACACAATATTCGACACAACTCTAACAGGAGCAATGGCGACAAATCATCCTCCCGGAGCGCCATGATGGCACAGGAGTATTGGACAGGGAGCGACGGTGGTGGGGTAGGCACAACGCCTCGTGCGAGGCGGAGTTCGCGGTGTCTGACGTTCCACCGCCAGAAATTGCCAACGACTCGGAGCTCGCAACGGCCTGGGTCATGGACCGGTCGAAATCTCGAAGACCACGACGGAGAGGAGCAAGTGCCGTCTCTGCCGCCTCGACGAGTAGATGGGCAAGTACATGAGTGGTCTCTTCACGAAACCACCGCCGCCACAGCCGCCCGTCTCTCCCCCCACCCACGTCTGCGGTGGTCGCGGCCACACTGCGTGCGACGCAGGAGCGAACGGAGAAGTTCATCCGCGAGCGCCATGCGACTCTGAGGACGACAATGATGAAGGTGCCGCCAGTCTGCCTGACATGGCGTATGAGGTCACCGTCAAATATAGGGTATTTTTTTGATTTTAGTTCACGGACCAAATAACGCCTAGTTTTATGTAGAAACTATCCAAGTTTGAATAAAAACCGTCCAATTTGTTTAAAACTGTATCAAATTTATTTATTTTTGTTAAATTCCGTTTGAAATGTCTTCGAACATTTGAGGCTAGATTTGGATGGCCGGCTTCCGTATCAGTGTGTGGATTAATCCCCGCAAAAAGAAAAAGAAAAAGAAAATGCTCAAAGTAGAACGGGGGCAGAGAGAGTCTTGAGTCTTGACCACGAGCAAAACAGAGCAGCCCCTCTCCTCCTCCCTCCCCATCAGTGTCGTCCCCCAATTTCCGCGTCAAAACCCTCGCCCCCTCCGCGATTCCCCCGCCGCCGCGCCAAGCGCCGCCGCGAAGCCCGCCCTCCCGACCTCCTCCAAGGCGCCCGTCATGACGACGGCCCACTCCGGCGCGGCGGGCGCGCCGTCGTCCTTCTACGCGCCGCCCTCCCGCCGCCTCCACTTCTTCGTGCGCGCCACCGACTGCAAGACCATCGCGATGCACGCGGCCGCGGACGACACCGTCGCCGCCGTGCTCGCCCACCTCGCCGACCGCGGCTACGGCCGCGACCTGCGCCTCCTGCACGCGGGGCGCCAGCTGGAGCCGGAGGCCACCGTCGCCTCGCTCGGCCTCCCGCCCGACTCTACCCTGCAGCTCGCCGCGCGCCTCCGCTCCACCCCGCACCCCAAGGCCTGGCAGCTCGCCTCGCACATCGCCGCCACCGGCGCCTCCAGGGACGCCGGCACCGCCACCGCCACCGCCCACACCCTGGAAGACCTCGTCAAGGAGTACATCTTCTGCTGCGACCACGCCAACGAGCAGAACCGGAATGATCGCAGGGCCAAGGGCGACACCAAGAACTCCCAGCACCACGCCCAGGAGTACCTCGACATCTTCCTCCAGTCCGGCGCCGCCATTGCGCTGGTTCACCTCTACCTCTCAGATTTCTCCTCCTCGCGCTTCTACGCCGAGCGCGCCATCAGGTGCTTTCTCAGCACTGACCCTGCGACCTTACCGCCCAATGTAATGCTCGTCACGGCGCCGGTGCTCCTGGAATTCTGCCGCTTGCTTTCTCTGACCGCGGGCAACAAGGATCGCCTCTACAAGTCATGCCGTCATACACTTGCATCGGTGCTCTGCTTGCCACTCTCAGGGCTCGTTGCCTCCAATTCTCCTACCAAGGTGATCGAGCAGGTCCTCCCGTTTGCCAATGAAATTGTCGAATTGGTTCTGGATGGACTTGGATCAGATTCCATGATGGTGTCAAGGACAGACCTTGAGGAGCTCTCAAACTTCTTTGAAATCTTGCGCCAGCAGGTACTCCTCTGGATGCCAAAGAATATGTACAGCAGGGAGTGTAAGCGTACCGACACATGGGTGTGGGAGTTGCATGAAATGTCGACGAACCTGCTGAAAAAGATGGATGAGTGTCTCGAGAGGTTGGAGATGGATCTTTCATCTTTATCATCTGACAGTATGGGGGTCATAGAAAGTCAGCCATTCATGGCCAGCCGATTACATATGCTTGCCATATTGACAGAACTGGATATTCGAGGATGTGGCGCACAACCTTCGGTTAGTATTGCTGGCAAACAAAGCACCTCTCAATGCGCTCGTGCGCCGTTCCAAGAGGAACGAGCATCTCCACTGGCTCCTGAAGCATAAGGATCTGCTTTGCTTCGTAGCAAGTAACTTAAATTGAGAAATCCACCAAACGCTGAGCTTGTTTTCACATAGACTGAGAAAGTATACAATGTAGCAGTCTAACAGGCCTGATTATATCATGCAGGTATATTCAACATCTCCCAAAGTTCCTCTCCTGCATCTTGCATTCGTTTCCAATAGCCGTCAAATTATGCAATGCTATCAAAGAACAGAGTAGCCTTGTGTCGCCGTAGATTTTGGTAGTTCCATTCACCAAATTATTTTTGCCTATTTAACTGCTTGGAATAACTTACTTTTGCATATTTCAGAGCCGTTTCTTCTCACCAAATTAATAATATATATTCCATATTTTAGCAATCACAAACTTAGCTTTTTTATAGCTTTTTTCCAGATCAAATTGTAAGATAATTTAGCAGTTCAACAGTCACAAACTTAGCCTCAAACTAACTAATTTCTAGCGCATCCCGTTCTCATCTGAGTAGAGGGTGAGTTCTTTGTGTTTTATGTTGGCTGAAACCAAGCCTTTAGAGATGTAGTGATGGAATATTTAAAGTGCCGTGAGCAATTCACATCAAGCTGAACTTAGAATGAGAAAATAATCTGATGATCATGCAGCCTCGACCATGGCAGTAGGAGTTTTCCTCTGTGTTGGTTTTCCCATTCACTTTTGGTAGCTCTTAGGGTTTGGCTAGTTGAGGTTTGCTCTGGTTTCTGCTTTTGACTCGTTTTTCTTTCCTTTGCATCTTCTCAGCAATCTTTTAATACAAAAAAAAAATCAAGACAAGAAGTTGTTTTCGCATAAAAATAGGTGCCTAAGAAAACCAAAAATGTTTTTAACATCGATCTTAACCTTGAATCTGGAAATAATCTCCGATTATCTGATTTTAGCGAGAAAAATAAAATCAGCAAAACAGGAATTATTCCACAATGTTTCCATCCCAGCCTCGCTGTCGCTCTCCTTGTTTGTTTGAGACACTGACACAACATACATCTACAATTATGAAATGTTAAAATCAACACATGAAAATCGAGATACCGAGAATCAAAATTTGAATTCTTTTGTGCATGTCATAGTTAATGTTGTACTCCCTCCATCCCACAATAGAAGATCGTTTTACAAGCTAAAACAGCTTGGAAAATGATCTTATATTATGGGATGGAGGAAGTATTTTACAGCCTTTGCTTAATTAAGGCCCTTATTCTCTCTCACACACAAAGATAGATCAACAGTGGGAAGTTGAGAGTGGTCGATGTGGGATATAGGTGGGGGTATAAGTGTTATTCATTCATTTGGTGAACACTATGGGCTGAAAGGAAGCAACATTCGTGCAGCAGCCTTTTATTAGATTACATAGAAAACGGAAAGATATACTTCTGCATAACATGTGAACCATAGTGCCGAACCATTCACTGACTTTATTCTTCTCGCCTTTTTAACTAGTAGCTCCCTATTCTCCGAGAGCGAACACGGCCGCATCATGGGTGTCAGACAGACCGGTGTCGGTCTTGATGGTAACCTTATCAGCAGAAGACTCATCCACATAGACCTCGACCAAAGACAGGTCCTCGATCTTGACCCCGGTGACCTTCTTCATCTTGCCCTTTTCCACAAAAGCGGTCACCTCAGTGTCGTAGGAGACGGTCTGGTTGAGCTTGTTGAACGTGTGCTCTTTCTTCTTCTTCTGAAGTATCCACACGAACCCACTCTCACAGTTGTGCCCGACCTCCTCGATGTCATCCATAGGAAAGAGGCCTTTCGGGAGGCCGAGCTCTTCGAGAAGCTCGACCGTCTTCTTCTTGCAGATATCGTTCCCCTTGTGGACCTCGGCACCAGCGCGGTGGCTCTCGACAAGCTGGGACGCCATTTTGGGGAAGTGGGTTTTAGTTTGCTGGATTGGTAGATGAGCTTGTCGAACGTGATAGATCAGGATCCGTTGGTGCTGCCTTATATAGTTGCTGCTAGTTGTACTGGCTGCGAAGAGCCTCTTCGAAGGTGCTACGCGCACGCCAGCCCAGTGAGACCGGCAGCTCTCCTCTGTGGACTTCCTCTTTCAGATACTTCCTGTTTTGAAGAAGAAAAATGAACGTCTCCAAACTTTTGGAGCTAGCTCATTACGTCCAGCCATATCTGACCGTTGAAATGCCTTATGCCGAACTCCACACCAGAACACTGGTGTTGAGCTGGTCATGGATGACTGAATTGACCATTGTGTATATTGGTATGTCAATCGCAGCTGCGTGAGGTCGAAGGAATCGTACGTGCGCGCATGGAAGCAATGTACTTGCCACGGTTCTGCAAGAAGGAAACAAAGCAGAGATCGTTTTGTCTCATCTGGTGAACGATGCAGAGGTACCGTGATGGCCAAAGCACGAGGATTTGATCCCTAGCATGTCTAGAACTATTCTCTAAGTGTAGTTCGAATTAGGAGCTGAAACTTTTTGAGCTTGTACATAAAACATGGATGTATCTCTCCAATTTTTTAAAGCATTTTTTAACATGTTTTTTACTTCAAAATGATGGATCTCATTGATCTCACCTAAGGACAGATCCTATACAAATCTTCCCCCATCCAACAGCAGGTTCAGTGTTAAAGTCACGTGGAGATGTATACCTCTCTAATATTCTGTTGTAACCATCCTCCGTGGTCTCCTTGTCAGCGGTCAGGTTGGTCGCTCGTGCTCATGTTATGTGGGTTAGGTTGTATCGATTTTAACCCAGTTTCACGTTAATTAAGCAGGCAATTCTCAATCTCTTCCTAATTAATGAGAATAACATGTCTTCTGCCTGGTTAAAAAACTATGCTATTAAAGAATAGACTAGCTTGGCATCGTCGTAGATTTTGGCAGTTCCATTCACCGAATTATTTTTGCCTATTTAAATGTATGGAATAGCTTAATTTTGCATATTTCATGGCTGTTTTTCCTCACTAAATTTGAAAAATCCATAGTTTAGCAATCAAAAACTTAGCCTTTTTATAGGTATTTTCCGCATCAAATTGTAAGATGATTTAGCATTTCAACAGTCACAAACTTAGCCTCGAACTAACTAATTTCTAATCCTTCCCGTTCTCAACTGAGTAGAGGGTTGTGGCATGATGAGTGCTTTCCGTTTTATGATGTCTGTAACCAAACCTTTAGAGATGTAATGGTGGAACATTAAAAATGTTGTGAGCAACTTGTTTTCACATCAACCTGAACTTAGAATTAGAAAATAATCTAATCCTCAACCATAGCAGTAGGAGTTTTGCTCTGTGTTGGTTTTGCCATTCTCTTTTACTAGTTCTTAAATTTTGGCTAGTTTTGGCTTGCTCTGGTTTCTGTTTTTGTTCTCTTTTCTTCCTTTGCATTTTCTCAGCAATCTGTCAACACAAGAAAAAAAATCAAGACAAGAACTTGTTTTCGCATAAAAATGTGTCTAAAAAATAGTTTTTCACATCGATTTGAACCATAAATGTGGAAATAAACTTCAACGATTTGATATTAGCAAGAAAATTAAAATCAACAAAACAGGAAATTATTCCACAATGTTTCCATTTGAGCCTTGCTGTTGATCTCTTTCTTTTTAGACACTGCTATAACATGTACATCTAAAATTATGAAATGTTAAAATCAACATGAAATTTCAGTTTTCGAGAATCAAAATTAGATTTCTTCTGTGCATGTCATGGTTCATGTTGTATTTCAAAGCCTTGCTTAATTATTTGTTGATAAGGCCCTTATTCTCTCAGACACAAAGATAGGGACAACAGTGGGAAGTTGAGAGTGGTCGATGTGGGATATAGGAGGCGGTATAAGTATTATTCATTACATTTGGCGTATGCTTACAGGCTGAAAGGAAGCAACATTCATGCAACATCCTTTATTACATTACAACGAAAACAGAAACATACATTTCTGCATAACATGGGCTGAAAGGAAGCAATACTCATGCAACAACCTTTATTAGATTACAAAGAAAACGGAAACATATACTTCTGCATAACATGTGAACTGCAGTGCCGAACCATTCACTAACTTTATTCTTCTGGCCTTTTTAACTAGTAGCTCCCTATTCTCCGAGAGCGAACACGGCCGCATCATGGGTGTCAGACAGGCCGGTGTCGGTCTTGATGGTAACCTTATCAGCAGAAGACTCATCCACATAGACCTCGACCAAAGACAGGTCCTCGATCTTGACCCCGGTGACCTTCTTCATCTTACCCTTTTCCACAAAAGCGGTCACCTCAGTGTCGTAGGAGACGGTCTGGTTGAGCTTGTTGAACGTGTGCTCTTTCTCCTTCTTCTGAAGTATCCACACGAACCCACTCTCACAGTTGTGCCCGACCTCCTCGATGTCATCCATAGGAAAGAGGCCTTTCGGGAGGCCGAGCTCTTCGAGAAGCTCGACCGTCTTCTTCTTGCAGATATCGTTCCCCTTGTGGACCTCGGCACCGGCGCGGTGGCTCTCGACAAGCTGGGACGCCATTTTGGGGAAGTGGGTTTTAGCTAGTTTGCTGGATTGTAGACGAGCTTGTTGAAGGTGATAGATCAGGATCCGATGGTGCTGCCTTATATAGTTGCTGCAAGTTGTACAGGCTGCGAAGAGCCTCTTCGAAGCTGCTACGCGCGCGCCAACCCAGTGAGACCAGCAGCTCTCTTCTGTGGACTTCTCTCAGCAGTTGAAGAGAAAAGATGAACGTCCCCTTTTTGGAGTTAGCTCATTACGTGAAGCCATATCTGACCATTGAAATGCCTTATGCTGAACTCTAACAGAACGATGGAGTTGAGTAGGTCACGCATGAATGAATTGACCATTGCGTTTATTGGTTTGTCATCGCAGCTGCGTGAGGTCGAAGGAACCGTACGAGCGCGCATGGAAGCAATGTGCTTGCGACAGTTCTGCAAGAGGGAAACAAAGCAGAGATCGTTTTGTTTCATCTGTTGAACGTTGCAGAGGTACCGTCATCGCCAAAGCACGAGGAGTGACCCCTAGCATGTGTAGAGAAAGCGTCCAACAGCAGGTTCAGTGTTAAAGTCACGTGGACATGTAGGCCCAGTTTTTTTGGCCAATTCTTTTGGAATCTTAAGAATCAATCATTCACCCAGCTTCTCCCAGAATCTTGAATATGCATTTTTTTTACAATCCTAGCTAGTTAGGATGTAAACAGTTAGGATTGTAAAAAATATATATGGGTACAAGATTCTGAAAAAAGCTGAGTGAAGTGTCAATTCTCAAGATTCTGGGAGAATTAGCCAAAAAACTGGACCATAATATTTTGTTGTAACCATCCTCCGTGGTCTGCTTGTCAGTGGCCAGGTCGCTCGCCGGTGCTCTTGTTACGTGGGCTATTGTATCAATTTTAATTTGGTTTCTTGTTAATTAAGCGGGCAATTTTTACTCTCTTTTTAATTAATGAAAATAACATGTCTTTTGTTTCGTTAAAAAAAAGTACGCTATCAAAGAATAGACTAGCTTGGCATCATCACAGATTTTGCTAGTTCCATTCACCGATTACTTTTGCTTATTTAAATGTATGGAATAGCTTACTTTTGCATATTTCATGACTATTTTTCCTCATTAAATTAAAAAAATCCATAGTTTAGCAATCACAAACTCGGCCTTTATATAGGTATTTTCTACATCAAATTGTAAGATAATTTAGCATTTCGACAGTCACAAACTTTGCCTCAAACTAGCTAATTTCTAGCCCTTCCCGTCCTCTACTCTTTGGACTTCCTCTTTCAGATACTTCCCGTTTTGAAGAAGAAAACATGAACGTCTCCCCTTTGGAGTTGATATGGCTCATTACATCCAGCCATATCGGACCACTGAAATGCCTTATGCTGAACTCCACACCAGAACACTGGAGTTGAGCTGTTCACGGATGACTGAATTGACCATTGCGTATATTGGTGTGTCATCGCAGTTGCGTGAGGTCGAAGGAATCCTACGTGCGCGCATGGAAGCAATGTGCTTGCCACAGTTCTGCAAGAAGGAAACAAAACAGAGATCGTTTTGTCTCATCTGGTGAACGTTGCAGAGGAGTTGATCCCTATCATGTCTAGATCAAGCATCCAACACCAGGTTCAGTGTTAAAGTCACGTGGGGATGTATACCTCTCTAATATTCTGTTGTAACCATCCTTTATGGTTTCCTTGTCAGTGGCCAGGTCGGTCGCTCGTGCTCATGTTATGTGGGATAGTGCTCATGTTATGTGGGGTAGGTTGTATCGATTTTAACCCGCTTTCCGGTTAATTAAGCAGGCAATTCTCACTCTCCTCTTAATTAATAAAAACAACAAGTTTTCTGCCTGCTCTTTCGAGCCGCTCTCCCAGTCAACGTTCAAAGGCATCACCATACCATAGCACTTTTGAGCTTGAGAAATGCTTTTTTGGCTTCTTCTCCGTTAAAAAAAATTATGCTATTAAAGAATAGACTAGCTTGTCGCAGATTTTTAGTTCCATTCACCGATTTTAATTAGCCTTTTTATGGGTATTTTCCACATCAAATTATAAGATGATTTAGCATTTCGACCGTTACAAACTTAGCCTCAAACAACTAGTTTATGTACTCGTTCTATCTTCTTCTATCAATGAAATGATACGCAAGCTTTGCGTATTCGCGAGGAAAAAAAAACTAATTTCTAACCCATCCCATTCTCAACTAAGTAGAGAGTTGTGGCATGATGAGTTCTTTCCGTTTTATGTTGTCTAACCAAACCTTTAGAGACGTATGGTGGAACATTAAAAATGTTGTGATCAACTTGTTTTCACATCAACCTGAACTTAGAATTAGTTAATAATCTAATCCTCAACCATAGCAGTATGAGTTTTCACAGTGTTAGTTTTGTCATTCTTTGTTACCAGTTCTTAAATTTTGGCTAGTTTTGGCTTGCTCTGGTTTCTGCTTTTGTCCTCTGGCTTGCTCTGGTCTCAGCAATCTTTCAACACAAGAAAACAAAATCAAGACAAGAACTTGTTCTTGCATAAAAACATGTGCCTAAGAAAAAAAAGATGTTTTTCACATCGATCTGAACCATAAACGTGGAAATAAACTCCGATGATTTGATATTAGCGAGAAAATTAAAATCAACAAAACAGGAAATTATTCCACAATGTTTCCATCTAAGCCTCGTTGTAGATCTCCTTGCTATTTTGAGGCACTGATATAACATACATCTAAAATTATGAAATGTTAAAATAAACATGAAAATACAAATACTGAGAATCAAAAATTTGAATTCTTTTGTGCATGTCATGGTTCATGTTGTATTTGACGAAAAAGGGTTTCCCCACACTTTAGATTATAAAGCAACCGCACCGACAACATCCGACAACAACAATGAGTTTGAGGTTCAAACACAACCAAAAGAAAAGAAAAGAAAAGAAAAGAGTGTAACTAGGTTCAGCTTGGGGCACCACACAACAAAACCCAATAAAGGACGCAGCCAACTAGCTAATCTGGGAAAGACGAAGGAGGTGGGGTGGCGGCACGATGGATGTGGCGGTGGAATGAAGACCCGCAATGATCATGTCAAGATTGTCCCGGTCACTCCGCTTGCTAAGCGGTCTCCGGAGCTGTAAGAAACCACACAGTTTGAATATCGCGTCAGCCGCACGAGTCGGAATCACATGCTCAATCACTAGTTTATTGCGCACAGTCGATGAGGTCCAAGCGAGAGAGCACATCACCACCCAAAGGGAGGGGCGCAACCCGGATGGCCGGCTGAGGATTTCCTAGAACATGTCCGGGAGGTTATCATGGCACCATGTAACGCCCTCGATGCGGCTATATCTCCCACGTGTCGAAGCACGACTTAGAGGCATAACCGCATTGAAAGCAATGTCGCAAGTGAGGTAATCTTCACACAACCCATGTAATACATAAGGGAAAGAGATACATAGTTGGCTTACAACCGCCACTTCACACAATTACATGAATAAGCATTACAACATCCAAATACAATCAAGGTCCGACTACGGAACCAAAATAAAAGAAGACTACCCCAAATGCTACACAGATCCCCGATCGTCCCGACTGGACTCCACTACTGATCAACTGGAAGCGGATCAACATAAAAGACAAGATCTTCATCGAGCTCCTCCTTGAGCTTGGTTGCGTCACCTGCTCGGTAACATCGGCACCTGCAAACTGGTTTTGGAAGTATCTGTGAGCCACAGGGACTCAGCAATCTCGCACCCTCGCGATCAAGACTATTTAAGCTTATGGGTAAGGTAAAGGTATGAGGTGGAGCTGCAACAAGCGACTAGCATATATGGTGGCTAACCTATTCGCAAAAGAGAGCGAGAAGAGAAGGCAAAGCACGATCGAGAAACCATGATCAAGAAGTGATCCTAGAACAACCTACGTCAAGCATTACTCCAACACCGTGTTCGCTTCCCGGACTCCGCCGGAAAGAGACCATCACGGTTACACACGCGGTTGATGCATTTTAATTAAGGTCAACTTCAGGTTTTCTACAACCGGACGTTAACAAATTCCCATCTGCCCATAACCGCGGGCACGGCTTTCGAAAGTTCAAATCCCTGCAGGGGTGTCCCAACTTAGCCCATCACAAGCTCTCACGGTCAACGAAGGATATTCCTTCTAGCGGGAAGACCCGATCAGACTCGGAATCCCGGCTACAAGACATTTCGACAATGGTAAAACTAAACCAGCAACACCGCCCGAATGTGCCGACTAATCCGATAGGAGCTGCACATATCTCGTTCTCAGGGCACACTCAGATGAGCTCACCATACAACTAAAACCAAACCTCGAGTTTCCCCGAGGGGGCGCTGCACAGGACTCTAGTTTGGACCAACACTCAGAGGAGCACTGGCCCGGGGGGGTTAAAATAAAGATGACCCTTGAGTCTGCAGAACCCAAGGGAAAGGAAAAGGCTAGGTGGCGAATGGTAAAACCAATGTTGGGCATTGCTGGAGGAGTTTTATTCAAGGCGAACTGTCAAGGGGTTCCCATTATTACCCAACCGCGTAAAGAACGCAAAATTCGGGAACATAACACCGATATGACGGAAACTAGGGCGGCAAGAGTGGAACAAAACACCAGGCATAAGGCCGAGCCTTCCACCCTTTACCAAGTATATAGATGCATTAATTAAATAAGATATATTGTGATATCCCAACAAGTAAACATGTTCCAACCAGGAACATCATTTCCATGTTCCAACAAGGGACAAACTTCAATCTTCACCTGCAGCTAACAACGCTATAAGAGGGGCTGAGCAAAGCGGTAACATAGTCAAACAAAGGTTTGCTAGGACAAGGTGGGTTAGTGGCTGGGTTCAAACAATATAGGAGGCATGATAAGCAAGTGGTAGGTATCGCAGCATAGGCATAGCAAAAGAGCGAGCAACTAGCAAGCAAAGATAGAAGTGATTTCGAGGGTATGGTTATCTTGCCTAAGATCCCGCAAGAAAGAAGAACGAGTCCATGAAGAAGACAAACGGACGTAGACGAACGAATCCTCACAACACGACGTTACCGGATCCAACCCGAAGAAGCAAACACCGGAAAAGAAGCATACAACATAGTAAACAACCAACACATCAACATGGCGTGATGCACAATCGAGTATGATGCATGTCCGGTTTAATGAAGCATGGCATGGCAAAGTGCACAAACAAACCTACAAATTAAGTGGAGCTCATCATGCAACGGAGTTGCATATTGAAGAAAACACCACATGACTTATTTAGTTCTCTCTCGTTTATGTACCCAACAAGATTAAATATTGTTAGCATGGCAAGAGGGTGAAGCAAATGAAAACTACATATCTAGTCAAGTTTAAATGAGGCCGGAACAACATACAACAAGTCCGGAGACAAACCTCATGTGCAATTTAAGGATTTGGTACTGTTCTGCCCCCAACCATATTTTAGATTTGTTAAACATGCAAAGTAAAGCCACCATGTTAAACTAGGCAAAATTCTACCCCATTTACATATAAAGTTTATTAAAAACCGAGCTACGGTTATTTAGTTATGAATTAAATCATATTAACATGGCATTTAAGCAAATTTACTCAAACAGCATTTTAAACATTTTAAACATGGATGAAAATGGCATATTATTAAACTAGACAAAATTCTAAGCAACTTTCATATATAATTCATTTTAATCCGATGCACCAATTGTGAGTTATTATATGCATGTAGTAGAAGGAGGTTTCTGTAAAACTGCCAACTCTGGAATATTGACAAAATCGCTGAAAGAAAAAAAAACAGGAGCGGGCCAAAACTGAAACAAGGCGCTGGGTCTGCGGTGGCTCACCAAGGTCTAACTTCAACTGGGCCGGCTCTGTGGGCTGCAACTGGCAGAAAGAGGTGGCGGTGGGTCTAGGCGAGGCCTGTCCGGGCGCAGTCAACGCGCCTGGTTCCTTCGATGCAGGGAGGCAGGGAAACGAGCTCGTGCTCGTCAGAAGGCAGCGACGCGGCAGGGGTGCGTGGGACTCCGGCGAGCGGTGAGATGACGCGGCTTCGGCGTGGCGTCGGAGAGGATGGCAGGAGGCGGGACGACGTGGGACTTGTGGTCAACGCGGCAGGGGCGGCTTCCTCTGTCTGCTCCCGACAGAAGGATGAAGCATGGCACGAATGGAGCTCGAGGGAAGCAGCGGCGATCTGGAACTCCGGCGGCTGGCCACAGGTGATGCTGGCGACGGGAAGGTTCGGACTCGAGCTCTGTTCGAGCACAAGATGGTGCAGGGCAAGGCGGAGGAGGCTCAGGGTCTCCTGGTTGTTGCAGGCGCGCGGGCGACAAGGAGGTCGGGATGGCAAGCTTGAGGCAGAGGCGGCTGGACGAATCTGAGGTGGGGGAGGCGCGTGAGGTCCAGGTGCGGGACGTCGTTCTCCAACGAGGCAGGGGCGCAGACGACACGGAGACGGCCGGATCCGGGCGGCGAGGAGGCAAACGACGACTGGGCTGGGACGGCACAAGGACGATGCCGACGTGCTCCACGGCCACGTCAGTCGGCGGAACTTGCCAGTCTTGGAGGAGATTGAGGCACGGCGGGTGGGGCCTCGCTGGAGCTAGATGGATGGGTCGTTGCGGTTGCGGGCCGGAGCGGCGTTGTGGCGAGGCCGAGGCTGGCTCCTTTCGGTTCCTGCGAGAAGACGCAGAGGAAGAGAGAGATGAGATGATGGGGATGGAAAAACAGAGGGAAGAAGGAAAAGGGAAAGGGCGAGGAAGTGTTGGCCTGGCGCTCCGGTGGTCCTAGCTGCGGCCGGAGATGCTGTGGCCGGAGATGCTGCCGTCGGAGACACGCAGCCAAGGAGAGGCAGCTGCTCGGGCGTGGGTGCTGGTTGGGTGGACTGGACGCGTCCAAGGAAGACAGAGGGAGCTGGTGATTTGGAGCGATGGGGAATTTAGGGAAGAGGGTGGAGGCAGTTGGTTGGATCGGGATGAGATCCCGAGGTGGAAGAGGACT
Source organism: Triticum urartu (assembly GCF_003073215.2). NCBI lineage: Eukaryota > Viridiplantae > Streptophyta > Magnoliopsida > Poales > Poaceae > Triticum > Triticum urartu. The sequence continues at coordinate 457,208,405 of NC_053026.1, read as the reverse complement.
GGTGGCGGCGGCTGGGAGGATGGGACAAGGCTCCTAAATTTTAGGGTTGGACCTCAAGTATATATAGTAAGTGGATTTGGGGTGCATCTGGGCCCTCAATTAAAATCGGACGTTCTCGGATAAATAGGTTAGGGGGCCCAATTAATAAAATGGAGATATTTTGTAGATGTTTGGGGATGATCTGGATCCAACGGTGACGACTGTTCGGGTCGGGTCCGGGACAATTTTTCGGACGCGCGCGAGGAGGGCCACGGGCTGACGAGAGAGGTTAGGTTGGGTCTGGTGGATTGTGAAGAGAGGGTTGGTCTGAGAGAAGAGGGGAGAGATGCAGCCCGGCACGGTTTTCGGAGACCGAAAACGTCCGACGTTAGACCGGCTATACTGCCGTTATAGTTATCCGTTGGGGCGTCAAACGGACTCCGAACGCGATGAAACTTGGCAAGCAGCCTACCTACAACATAAAAACACCGCATGCCAACTTTCATCCCATTCCGAGAACATTTTCCAGCCACTTATAAAATAATATTTCGGACGTGCCGCGGGCGCGTGCAAGTGTGGCTGGGCTCAGAACAGACAACAGAAGGAACTGGGGAAACCCGGACGGATGCAGGTTTTGAAAACATGATGATGCAATGCACATAATGACATGATGAAATGCAACACGCAAGCAAATGACATGGCAACGACATCGAATAACTGGACGACACCTGGCACATCGGTCTCGGGGCGTTACACACCAATTGCCACCGACAACATCCCGGAGGCAACTTCAAAGAAAGATCGCTGCCGGGCAGCGGAAGAATATGTGGTTGGAGTCCTCAAGTACTTTGCATAAGGGTCATAACCCATTCCCCGGGCCATTGTGTTTGAGAACCTTCGTGCCCGAAGGGAGGCGGCCGCGCACCCACCGCCAGAGGAAGATGCGGATCTTCAATGGCAGTTTAATCTCTCAAAGGAGAGTTAACTCGTTCGAACCTGGCGAGGCCAATAGCGCGTGATATAAGGACTTGGCCAAGAACCTCCCACTTGGTTCAAGTGTCCATGAGATCGCGTCCTCCTCAAGGGAGGAGGCGTGGAGGGCTATGCGGTCCCGTTCAAGCAGGCCAAAAGTGCGTCGGAGGGCGATGCTCCCCAAGTCCTCTAAGGCCGCACTCACCATGAGTTGTGGGCGAGTGCAAATACTAAATAGCGCATAGAACCGTTCTGCGAACGGTCTATCGCCCGACCACCGATCTAGCCAAAACATGGTGTTTGTACCTGTCCCCACTGAGATCGAGGAGCCGATCTGAAGGACTGGTAATAACTGCATGATTGACTGCCAAGATTAGGATCCGCCAAGCCTTGCTTAATTATTGGTTGATAAGGCCCTTATTCTCTCACACACAGAGATAGGGACAACAGTAGGAAGTTGAGAGTGGTCAACGTGGGATATAGAAGGCGGTATAAGTGTTATTCATTACATTTGGCGAATGCTTAAGGGCTGAAAGGAAGCAACATTCATACAACATCCTCTATTACATTAAAAAAACGGAAACATAAATTTCTGCATAACATGGGCTGAAAGGAAGCAACATTCATGCAACATTCTTTATTGGATTACAAAAAAAACAGAAACATATACTTCTGCATAACATGTGAACTGTAGTGCCAAACCATTCACTGACTTTATTCCTCTGGCATTCTTAACTAGTAGCTTCCTATTCTCCGAGAGCGAACACGACCGCATCATGGGTGTCAGCCAGACCGGTGTCGGTCTTGATGGTGACCTTATCAGCAGAAGACTCATCCACATAGACCTCGACCAAAGAAAACTCCTCGACCTTGACCCCGGTGACCTTCTTCATCTTGCCCTTTTCCACAAAAGCGGTCACCTCAGTGTCGTAGAAGACGGTCTGGTTGAGCTTGTTGAACATGTGCTCTTTCTTATTCTTTTGAAGTATCCACACGAACCCACTCTCACAGTTGTGCCCGACCTCCTCGATGTCATCCATAGGAAAGAGGCCTTTCGGGAGGCCAAGCACTTCGAGAAGCTCGACGGTCTTCTTCTTGCAGATATCGTTCCCCTTGTGGACCTCGGCGCCGGCACGGTGGCTCTCAACCAGCTGGGACGCCATTTGAGCTCCTTAGCCGGTACTTGTTTGCTCCTTAGCCGGTACTTGTTTGCTTTGGAGTGGTTTGTGGATTGGCAGATGAGCTTGTGGTACTTGATAGATGAGGATCTGATGGTGCTGCCTTATATAGATGGTGCAAACTGTAACGGCTCCTAAATGTCTCTAAGATGGATTCGTGGGCGGCTGCGCGCGCCAGCCCAGTGAGACTGGCAGCTCTCCTCTGTGGAATTCCTTTTCAGATGCTTCTGTTTTGAGGAAGAAAAATGAACGTCTCCCCTTTGGAGTTAGCTCATTACGTCCAGCCATATCTGACCATTGAAATGCCTTATGCTGAACTCCACACCAGAACACTGGTCAAGGATGACTAAATTGACCATTGCGTATATATTGGTGTAGAAGAAGTCCATGTCATCTTATCCAACAAGCCGGGCTCCATACCAAGCACAAGTTGGTGGCCTCGGGTGATACCAAAAATCAGTTCCCGAGTAAAAAAAAAAACCTGTTCCCGTTGCACTTAGACTACAAGCTTTGTGGGCAAAGCAATTGACGGAACGCTGACCTTGTTTTCATGTAAACTGAGAAATTATTCCACAATGTTTCTTTTTCCGAAAAAACTAATAATCTATTCATTTTCAATCATGACAATACAATGAACATAAATAATAATAAAAAATTACATCCAGATCCGTAGACCACCTAGCGACGACTACAAACACTGAAGCGAGTCTAAGGCGCCGCCGTTATCGCGCCTCCCTCTCCGGACACAGGCAAAATTTGTTGTAGTAGACAATCGAAAAGTTTTTGTGTTAAGGTCTCATAGGACCAGCGCACCAGAACTGCAACCGCCGCAGATTAAGAGTAGCGTAGATCGGAAGGATTCAATCTGAAAACACACGAACGTAGACGAACGACGACCAGATCCACCAAGATAGATCCACCGGAGACACACTTTAACACACCCATCGACAATGCTAGATGCATCACCGGGACGGGGGCTAGGCGGGGATAATTTTATTCCATCTTTAGGAAGCCACCATCGACTCACCTTTCTGAGCAAGACACAAACCCTAAGAAAACTCCAATAAACAACTGGCTCTCAAATGGCCGGGATCCACCGCTCTCAAATGGCTCTAGGGCCATTGGAGACAGGGCGATGCTGGCGGGAGGCGGAAAGACCCTAAGCCTTTTGTCTCATCTGGTGAACTACCATGATCGCCAAAGCACAAGGAGTTGATCCCTAACATGTCTAGAGCAAGCGTCCAACATCAGGTTCAGTGTTAAAGTCACGTGGCCATGTACCTTCAATATTCTGTTGTAACCATCCTCCGTGGTCTTCTAATTGTGAGTGGCCAGGTCGGGTCGCTGGTGCTCATGTTATGTGGGTTAGGTTGTATCGATTCTAACCCGGTTTCTCGTTAGTCAAGCGGGCATTTCTCACTCTCTTCTTAATTAATGACAATAACAAGTCTTCTGCCTCGTTAAAAAAATGCTATTAAAGAATAGAGTAGCTTGGCATCGTCCTAGATTTTGGTAGTTCCATGCACAGAATTGTTTTTGCCTATTAAAATGTTTGGAATAGCTTACTTTTGCATATTTCATGGCTGTTTTTCCTCACTAAATTGAAAAAAAAATCCATAGTTTAGCAATCACAAACTTAGCCTTTTTATAGGTATTTTCCACATCAAATTGTAAGATAATTTAGCATTTCAACAGTCACAAACTTAGCCTCAAACTAACTACTAATTTCTAATCCTTCCCGTTCTCAACTGAGTAGAGGATTGTGGCATGATGAGTGCTTTCCGTTTTATGTTGTCTGTAACCAAATCTTTAGAGATGTAATGGTGGAACATTAAAAATATCTTGAGCAACTTGTTTTCACATCAATCTCAACTTAGAATTGGAAAATAATTTAATCCTCAACCGTAGCCGTAGGAGTTTTGCTCTGTGTTGGCTTTGCCATTCTCTTTTACTAGTTCCTAAATTTTGGCTAGTTTTGGCTTGCTCTGGTTTCTGCTTTTGTTCTCTTTTGTTCCTTTGCATTTTCTCGGCAATCTGTCAACACAAGAAAAAAATCAAGACAAGAACTTGTTTTCGCATAAAAATATGTGTCTAAAACGATAGTTTTTCACATCGATTTGAACCATAAATGTGGAAATAAACTCCGATTATTTGATATTAGCGAGAAAATTAAAATAAACAAAACAGGAAACTGTTCCACAGTGTTTCCATTTGAGCCTTGCTGTTGATATCTTTTTTTAGACACTGCTATAACATACATCTAAAATTATGAAATGTTAAAATCAACATGAAAATCCAAATATCGAGAATCAAAATTAGATTTGTTCTATGCATGTCACGGTTCATGTTGTATTTCAAAGCCTTGCTTAATTATTTGTTGATAAGGCCCTTATTCTCTCTCACACAAAGATAGGGACCACAGTGGGAAGTTGAGAGTGGTCGATGTGGGATATAGGAGGCGGTATAAGTGTTATTCATTACATTTGGCGTACGCTTACAGGCTGAAAGGAAGCAACATTCATGCAACATCCTTTACTACATTACAGAGAAAACAGAAACATAAATTTCTGCATAACATGGGCTGAAAGGAAGCAACATTCATGCAACAGCCTTTATTAGATTACAAAGAAAACGGAAACATATACTTCTGCATAACATGTGAACTGCAGTGCCGAACCATTCACTGACTTTATTATTATGGCCTTTTTAACTAGTAGCTCTATTCTCCGAGAGCGAACACGGCCGCATCATGGGTGTCAGACAGACCGGTGTCGGTCTTGATGGTGACCTTATCAGCAGAAGACTCATCTACATAGACCTCGATCAAAGAAAACTCTTCGACCTTGACCCCGGTGACCTTCTTCATCTTGCCCTTTTCCACAAAAGCGGTCACCTTAGTGTCGTAGGAAACGGTCTGGTTGAGCTTGTTGAACATGTGCTCTTTCTTCTTCTTTTGAAGTATCCACACGAACCCACTCTCACAGTTGTGCCCGACCTCCTCGATGTCATCCATAGGAAAGAGGCCTTTCGGGAGGCCAAGCACTTCGAGAAGCTCGACGGTCTTCTTCTTGCAGATATCGTTCCCCTTGTGGACCTCGGCGCCGGCACGGTGGCTCTCAACCAGCTGGGACGCCATTTGAGCTCCTTCTTAGCTGGTACTTGTTTGCTTTGGAGTGGTTTTCTAGGTTTGTGAATTGGTAGATGAGCTTGTGGTACTTGATAGATCAGGATCTGATGGTGCTGCCTTATATAGATGGTGCAAACTGTAACGGCTCCTAAAGGCCTCTAGGATGGATTCATGCGCGGCTGCGCCGGCGCCAACCCATTGAGACCGGCAGCTCTCCTATGTGGACTTCTCTTAGATACTTCTTGTTTTGAAGGAAAAAGATGAACGTCCCCCCTCTGAAGTTAGCTCATTACGTCCAGCCATATCTGACCATTGAAATGCCTTATGCTGAACTCCACAGCAGAACACTGGTCAAGGATGACTAAATTGGCCATTGCTTACACAAGAAGAATCTTCAAGTCTTTTGATCTCGAGCGACTATATTGACCAGAGAGTAGAAGTCCCAGTGATCTTGTATAGTAATTAAGAAGCTGGGGTCCGTACCAAGTCACAATGCTGCAAGCTGACAAGCTAGATTAGATGTCTATATGCACCATCTGCCAAAGTTTTCCATCTGCAGCTTAGCCTCGAGTGCTAACCTCTGTTCCATTTAACTCGCAGGAATTCAGATGGAACATAAGTTGATGTCGAGTGATACAAAAAAGCAATCCTCAAGGTATGTGAGCAAAGCATTGCACCGAATGCCGACAAAGGAACATTCAGAGAACAGTATAATCATCATAACAATAACAAATTCAAAACCAAATATGTTCCGTCAACACATCCAAAGAGGAAGTGCAACAAGAACCACACTGAAGATGTTACATCAGGCATCCGAGTAAGTTTGCTAGGACCACAATATAACTCCATCTATCATTACAAGATCAGACAAGCAAGCAGAACATCCAGTGAACAAGGCAACCTGCAGTCAGACCGGAGATCTCACGCCTGCGCCGTCTCCCTTTCACGGTTCCACCGCTCAATCTTCGCCCTCCTCTCCTCGCTGCCCTCCCTGCTCCTCCGGCTATGGTGGTAGTAGTCACCATAGCCGCCGTGGTCCAAGCTGCCTCCATAGTAATCGGCTAATCGCCATGGTCCCTAGACCGTGAGGAGCGATAAAAAATATGATCGTAGTAGTGTTTTAAGTTATGTCGTTTCATGTTTAATGTGCAACATTTAGTACTAGAGTTCAAAATATGCAGTGAATTAATGTGCTTATGATCATGTTCCAAATATTAGGGTTCCTGGTGACCAAAAACCTTCCATTCACCGAATTATTTTTGCCTATTTAACTACTTGCAATAACTTACTTTTGCATATTTTACAGCTTTTTTTCCTCTCTAAATTAATATAATATATTCCATTGATTAGCAATCACAAACTTAGCCTTTTTATAGCTATTTTCCACATCGAATTGTCAAATAATTTAGCAGTTCAACAGTCACAAACTTAGCCTCAAACTAACTAATTTCTAACCCTTTTCATTCTCAACTGAGTGGAGGGTTGTGGCATGATGAGTTCTTTCCGTTTTATGTTGTCTGAAGCCAAGCCTTAAAGATATAATGATGGAACATTAAAGCAACTTGTTTTCACGTCAACCTGAACTCAGAAAGAGAAATTAATCTGTGGATCATGCAGCCTCAACCATAGCAGTATGAACTTTGCTCTGTGTTGGTTGTGTCATTCTCTTTGCTAGTTCTTAGATTTTGATTAGTTCAGGCTTGCTTTGGTTTCTGCTTTTGTCCCATTTTTTTCCTTTGCCTTTTTCTCGGTGTTCTTCTAATGCTACAAAATAGCATTCGAGAGAAGAATTTGTTTTCACATACAAATATGTGCTTAAGAAAAACTTTTTTTTTTCACATCGATCTGAGGATTCTGAACCATTCTCTGAGATGGAAGTTGAGAGTCATCGATGTGGGATAGAGGAGGGGGTATAAAACTGTAATTGCAATTATTCATTTCACTGTCGAAAGCTTACAGGCCGAAAGGGAACAACATTCACGCAGCAGCCTTGAGCTTACAAGAAAACGGAAAGATACTTCTGCATAACATGCGAACCATAGTGTCGAACCATTCACTAACTTTATTATTTTGTGACATTTCTATTTAGCTCCCTATTCTCCGAGAGCGAACGTGGCTGCATCATGGGTGTCAGACAGACCGGTGTCAGTCTTGACGGTGACCTTATCAGCAGAAGACTCATCCACATAGACCTCGACCAAAGACACGTCCTCGATCTTCACCCCGGTGACCTTCTTGATCTTGCCCTTCTCCACAAAAGCGGTCACCTCGGTGTCGTAGGAGACGGTTTGCTCGATCTTCTTGAAGGTGTGCTCGCTCTTCTTCTTCTGAAGCATCCACACGAACCCGCGAGCGGGTTGTACCCGATCTCCTCGATGTCGCCCATTGGAAAGAGGCCTTTCGGGAGGCCGAGCTCTTCAAGGAGCTCGACGGACTTCTTGCAGACTTCGCCCCCCTTGATGACCTCGGCCCCGGCGCGGTGGCTCTCGACCAGCTGGGACGCCATTGGAGCAAACTGGTTTGCGTAGGAAGTGGGTTTCAGGTTTGTGAATTGCCAGACGAGCTTGTTGTAAGCGATAGATTAGGACCCTATGGCGCTGCCTTATATAGATGCTGCAAGCTGTAGCGACTTTGAAGAGCCTCTACGATGGGTTCATGCGCGCGCCAGGCCGCCAGCCCAGTGAGACCGGCAGCTCTCCTCTATGGACTTCCTCTTCCGTATACTTCTTTTTCTGAAAAGAAAAGAAGAACGTCTCCCCTTTGGAGCTAGCATTATTACGTCGTCACGAACAAATGATTTTGGATGACCATTGAAATGACTTTGTGCTGAACTGCACAACAGAACACTGGAGTTGAGCTGGTCACGTATGACTGAATTGACCATTGCTTACACATGTGACATGACGAACCTTCAGGTCTTTTGATCTCAAGCAACTAAATTGACCAGTGTAGAAGTTCCTGTGAACTTGTCTAAGAAGCTGGGCTCCGTAGTAAAAAGATCAAGATTCGTACAAGAAACCTGAGTTGGTGATCTCGAGTGATGCAAAATTCAGTTCCCATTGCACTTGCACTCGAACAAGCTTCGTGAGCAAAGCAATCCGCCGAATGCTGAACTTGTTTTCACATAACAATGCGTACATGAGAAAAAGTTTTCCACATCTACCTGAACCTGAAACGGGGAAATTATCTGCGACGGTCTGATTTTGGCGAGGATAAAAATCAACAACACAAGCTAGATTAGATTTCCAACTGCACCATGAGTGCTAAACTCTGCCTCTGCCTTTTAAACTGGCAGGAAATCTGATGGAATATAAGTTGATGTCAAGTGGTACAAAAATGCAATCCCCAATGCATTTAGACTGAAACATGGAATGTGAGCAAAGGAACATTCAGGGAACACACTATATAATCATAACAATAACAAGTTCAACACCAAATACAATCAGGCATCCGAGGGCGAAGATTGAACACACTATACCATCAACAAATCTAAAGAGGAAGTTCAACAAGAACCACACTAAAGATGTTACATCAGGCATCCGAGTAAGTTCACTAGGACCACAATCTAACTCCATCTACCATTACAAGATCAGACAAGCAAGCAGAACATCCGGTGAACAAGGCAACACTGCAACCTGCAGTAAGACCGGAGATCTCACGCCTGCGCCGTCTCCCTCTCACGGTTCCACTGCTCGATCTTCGCCCTCCTCTCCTCGCTGCCCTGCCTGGCAGGCGCCTCCCTTTCACGGTTCCACTGCTCAATCTTCGCCCTCCTCTCCTCGCTGCCCTCCCTGACCGGGCTCCTAGTCCTAGACCTGTGTCGCCGGCGCAGCCTGCTCCCATCGCTGTCATAGTTGCGGTTCCTCTCGCTGCTCCTCCGGCTATGGTGGTAGTAGTCGCCGTAGTCACCACGGTCCAGGCTGCCTCCATAGTAGTCGCCACGGTCCCTAGACCGCGAGGAGCGATCACGGTCCCTGGCGTGGTGACGGTAGGGGCTCGGGCTCCGGCTGCTCCTGCTGTGGCTCCTCCTGGACCTATGCAGGTGCCCATACAGCCTCTTCCTGAGGTCCCTGCCAATCTCCTTGACATGCATGAAGTTGCAGTACCCTCCACGGTTGCAGTTGTGCTCCTCGAACTGCCGGCAGGTGGCCTCCCGGAAGTCGGTGACGGGCGAGAACTCAGCAATGATGGGGCGGCCCGAGTAGAACCTCCCCTGCAGCGCCTGGAGCGCCTTGGCGGCCTGGTCCTCCTCCCTGAACTGCACGTAGACGTTGCCGATGAGGTGGTCGGCGAGGTTGTCGCAGACGTGCAGGTTCTCGACCTCGCCGTGCTTGCTGAGCTCGTCGAAGATGTCCTCGTAGAAGTCCTCGAAGTCGCCCTGGATCTTGACGGGGTCGATGGGGTTGCCCTGCGCGTCCACGCCCGGGGTGATCATGTCGGGGCGCTGGTACATGTTGCAGAGCAGCAGCGTGGGCGAGACGGACGGCTTGTTGTGCAGGCGGGAGCAGCGGTCGCCGTGCCGGCACGCGCCGATCTTGAAGTAGAACGGGCAGTTCACGCGGTCCTTCTCCGTGCCGAAGATCGACGCGAGGTGCTCGGCCATGGCGCCGCCCCCCGGATTCGCGCCCCCGCAGAAAAGCTAGAGATCTCTGCACTCCCATCACACGAATCACAAATCACACACACGAGATTGCAGCCAAGATTAACGGATAAACACTCAAAGGAGGGGGAACAAGAACTTGTCATGAGTAGATACTGCAAGCAACTCATCCCAATTCCGGTGGAACCTTCAAAATCAGCAGGCACTTAAATTCCGGATCAGATCGAAAGAAAACGGAACTAAACGAAGGTAAAGACTAATCCATAACTTTTATTTATCTCTTCGATTCGCGAGGGGGGAAGAACCTATCTCCCGACCTGATAAGAATCGACAGAGAAGACACACGAAAGCATCGTCAATCAATCCGATCCGTTCGAACCGAGAGAAAAAAGAACGAGCGTGATGCGCGGGCACGGGCAACCCAATCCGTTCGACCCTACACATGCATGTATAGATCTAGGATATTACGGGAGGAGGCGGCGGCTTACCGGAGATCAGCGCCGCCGTAGCCGGAGGGGGAGCAGAAGGTGGAGCACGGCAGATTTGTTTTTGTTTTGGATGCTTCTTCCAGTAGCATCTGGAAAAGCGGATATAAAGGCCGTGGCGGCGTATCCGGACGTTGGTTGGGTGTCGGACGGTGGAGATGTGGCAGGCTGGAGACTGCTAGAACCTTCGAGGGGTTATGGGCGTTGTTGGACAGCCCATCGCTGGCCCGGTCCAGCAAGGCGGGTATTTTATGTGTTGAACATTGCAAGCCCATCAAGTCATGTGAGAGGTAGACATCGCCTGTGGGCAGGATAAATATTATCAATCGCATTTTATCTTCTCAAAAAAAATCAATCGCATTTCAAAAAGATAATATTATCAACTGGTTGCCTACTAAATTGCTTCTTGTTTCTCAAAAAAATTATTCGCTTGCTCTCTCTAAAAAAAGGCCTACTAAATTGTTCTCAATTTCTATAAAGTTGCCAAATTTTAGAAAACTTGTGCATTGCCAAATGTTACCTTGCCAAAACATTGGCCAGCCAATTTTTTCTACAAGCCAAACATGCTTCAAAATCAGACACTGCGCGTAAGAGAATCCGTTAAACCATATAAAGAAAAAAAACTTTAAAGTTTTCTTTCCCAGCTCGCAAGGCGACTAGGGCAAGGCCTTTCTCCCCTTCATCTCTGTCAACGGGCTCGTGGATTTGCCTCCCCTTGTGCATGCTGCTCCAGTGGGCGATGGTGAGAAGGAAAATCCTAGTGCCTCGCTCGGGCTAGTAGATAGGTTAGGATTTTACTCCTTGCAGGGGTAGAGCTTCATCATTGAGTCGGCCTTTCACGCTCCGATCCTCCTCGAGTTTGTCCCTCGGGATGGATTCGATGGAGCTGGCGTAGATTCATGTTGACTCCATGACGACAAGGTTAAGGTTTCTCGTCGCGTTCGCGATGACAAGATTTGGTGTCGGGTTCTTTAGATCGATTCAAGAGTTCAACGACGTCGGCTGCGACTCCGGGAGCTGGTCCTTAGAAGAACATGCATGAATACTACCTAGCTTTCATTGACAAGGTCAGGCCATCTCCAATATGTGAGCGATGACACCAGCGCGTCAACAGTTTGTTCTGGCGATGGTTGCGGTTGTTTGGTGGTCCAGGGACCTCAATGTATTTTTTATTCTGTTTGTAGTGCTTTGTATTTCTTGTAAACCTTTACAATATATTTGGATCATTTTTATAAACATGTGTAAAAATAAAAGGGGTGTCCACATGTTGTTTGTAGAAAGTCACACGTTTGGTTTGGAGAAATTAGTGATAATGGATGTGAGTTTAAGGGGTATGAAACATTGTTTTGTTCTATGGCAAATGAGTTAAGGAGGAAAGGGGAGAATTAATAAGGTCAATTCTCACGTATCTTTCCATGTCCCCTGTTAATTCACACGGGATAAAAGATTCCTTCAAATTCTCACCACTAGTTGCCAAACACACAATTAGTGGTGGGGTACAGCGAATTTCATCTTCTTCGTCTTCAAGAAGCATAGTATGAAATTCGTCGTGGTGGTTTATGTAAAAAAGAAAGGCATGGTACTTATATTTGTCTTGAAGAAGCATAGTATGAAACACATTATGGTATGATAGGTCGGAAATTACATTTTGAAGTTCCAAGAAATGCTAAATTGAATTCTACATGTGTGCAAAGTTTGATGGTGAAATAGGTTAGCATGTGAGCTACACAAAAAAAGAAGATGTGTGGATTTTTAGTGGTGAACAGTGTGTGTGTTGTTCATGCTTTAAAAATCATGAAAAGGTGTGAATCAAAGTTTACATTGTTTGACTCAATGCTTAGATGTTGCATAGATGACTTCAATTCAATTTTAAATGGACTTGAGTCTTTTTTTTGTGATGATCCCTGTCGCATCATTGTGGGACACGACATACGATCAAAGCTAGTGTACTACATTAGTGTTAATGTTGATCAAATATCTGCACCATGTGGACGTGATAATTAGATTCTATTAATGCAGTGTCAGATATTTGCATCAGCTTATTATATGAATTGGATACCTATTACTTAATACTCTCTCCGTCCCAAAATTTTTGTCTTAGATTTGTCTAGATACGGATGTACCTAATACTAAAACGTGACTTGATACATCCATATTTAGATAAATTTAAGACAAAATTTTTGGGACGGAGGGAGTACAAGGCTACTAGTTTTTAAATGTAGCCACCCGTGCCTACAAAATAGCATATTTGTAGATAGGGGTTTTGGGGATGAGGGGGGCTGGGAAATGAAGGGGAACTGAGGGGATCGGAGATGTGAGGGGACCCCCTTAGGGCTTGTTCAGTTGGAAGGAAGGGGATTGAAGTAGATTAAATCTCGCAAAATAAATCCCCTACAGGTCAAAATCCCCCTCAATCCCTCCAATCCTCTTGAAGGGAGGTTTAACTGAACAAGGCCTTAGGCCCTAAAATCCCATTGTTTCAAACAAGGCCTTATGACGGTTTCATAATCCCCGACACCCATAGGCTTTAGAGAGAAAGTAGTCCTTGAAGCGGCTAATGTCAAGGCCACAAGGGGATTGCTGGCAGTCGGCATGCCCCAATTGCTGGTGGATTATTTTCTTGCTCGGGGAGACATCACAACATGCGACAAGCAGCCCACCTCCAACACCTTTGCTTGTATTTTTGTTGGGACAAGTCTCTCCATGTGATGTGTTGGCAACCTAACTCCAGCCCATAAGTCTATCACAATGTGAGTCGTTGATCTCAGTTGCATCCAGCGGGCGGATTGCTTCCTGGTGAAGGAGGAAGAAGAAAACCCTAGCCACTTCACCCTTGTATGGTGGTGGCTGGCTGGCTGCACTAGGAGATTGTGCGAGTAAGAAAGAGCACACAAAGAACAGCTCAACATGTGACAAGAGAGGAAGAAAAAGGAGAGGTGATTTTATCTAGAATTGCTATATCTGACTAGACAATGTTTAAGCTGGTGATTGAAAGCTCAAACCTATTTGGATTGTCACTTAACTTGGTGGGCTCGTTTACTTTGAGTATGTCGATATGGATAGCTATTTTGAGGATTGGATCAGTGAAGCATATGATTTGAGAGTGGTTCTTGTTAGTTCAGACTACTGCAGTTTCAACACAATAGTTTTCGGAGACGGACATATTGGGCAGGGTTTGCTCGGTGGTTGCCGCAGAACGGCCACTACCGCCACGCCGCTACCGCCGCTCCTTTATTGGGGCTGGCTTAACCTTGTCAATAACAGCTCGGAAGTCTTCATGCACTGCCCTAAAGACCAACGCCTAGAGTTGCAGTTGTCGTCGTTGAACCCTTGAATGGATCCGAAGCAACTGATACCAAATCTCGCCAGTAGTAAAACTGGAAAAAAATAGTCAAGACACCTTCATGTCACAAGTTCTATTTGTGTGTAAATTTTCATGATAAAAAGATATTCAAGATGCTCTAAAAAAGATCAGAGATCAAAAGTTAATCCCTCCGTCTCAAAATAAGTATCGAGACATTTATTTTGAGACGGGGTGCTTTTTAAAGCTTTTTAGAGCAGAACAGTTTCCGACACATTACAGAAGCACAGAGGACATGATGAAAGTACTCGTATAGAAAAACGTTGAAAATCCACGAGACCTAGCAAGTAGCAAAAGTATGTGCGGCAACATTCAGACTATAATTAGTGTTTCTTCCGATAAACATTCAGACTATGGTGAACGCGTGAAGATGAGAGATACGCAGTTCGGATTCCGCAATGATTCGCCGATGGCCCCCACACTGCGAGGAGGGAGCACGTACAACACGTCGACACATCACCTCTGCCTCCGGCAGCAGCTGAGGACTGAGGTGCGGCGATGGCATTGGGGCGCGCGCTCGAAGTCTGAAAAGACACTCACGGACGCAGCTTCAGTGACGTTGTGAAGCCAAGTCACACAGCGCCTTAGCCCACTATATCAGCCCCTCGTTCTACATCCAATGGATAGGATTCACTCAAGGCAAAAGAGGCCCAGCCTTGGTAGTTTTCAGGTGTACAGTGACGTGAATAAAGCAGTGAGGCGCTGGACACTCTCCAGCCTTAATATTTTCACATAGAAAATATCTGATGTTGAAAATAATATGAAATGAACAGTAATCCCATTATACAAGGGAAAATATGACTATAACATTGAAAAATGCAAGCAATTAACTTCATTGTATAATCTGTACAACACTGAAAATTGCAAGCACTATATATCAAATGTCTGAAGCAAACAGAGAAAGAAACACTGTACATCATAACCATGAAATTTGCAAGCACTTATCATTCGTACAACTCTGTAGCACAAATATTCAAGCACTTGACATTGATATTCTGAACCATATCATTCAAATTCTGTAGCAACAAGTACTACCAATGAATAACCATCCAAGTATGTTACATAATAGGCCATTCACTTGTACACTTAGGCCACAAAAGACTATAGTTAGCCACCAAAATACCACCAGATAACTATAGTTAACCCCCAAAGTATCATCTAACCAACATCTAGATATTAGAACAAATTTTCACCATAAAGACGATCATCTTCACAAGTAGGGGGAGCTGTGAGGAGCTGAGTAAAGCTCTCAATGGCAATGTACTGCCCATTTTCCACATTTGCGCTTCTCTTGTTGCCATCATTCTTCACTTCCCCTTGGGGCTGTACATCTACATTTTTCTTTTTTTGCTGCCAGTGAAAGCTCAACCTTTTAGTGTATTAACAAATGACAAAACAAATTATTATCTTCAGATTAGAACATACCTTTGGTCCTTTCTTGGTCGAAACAACAGGTTTAGTTGCCTTGCGCTTGGCCTTGTGCAACCTATCAAGCCAATTTTTCTTTCTCTTTGAATTTTTGGGCTGAACCTCCTTTTTCTTCAGTTTAGCAGCTCTTAGCAAGTCATCTCTTTGCTGCACATTTGGGTCAACATTTTCTTGGTCATTACTTGGTTCATTCATAGCACTACTAGATGCATTGAGTTTTTCCTCCAACCGTGGACCAACGCAATCAAGCTACCAATAGATACAACATATTTGTTTCCATCCAATACTCTACTACATGCAGCCATAGATCTTTCATACTCACTTTGGAAAGCTTCAAAAATTGTTGGAGTGTACACTTTGCTTGCTTGTACCAACATAGGCCTGCTCATCTTGATTCTTGGTATGTTTTTTCTTGCTTCAAATTCAGATTCCAGCTCTTTGTTTCTTTTTTGTTCCACTATCCTTTCAAAATGCTTTAAAAATCTAACAATATGAAAATCAGATTTCAAATGGTTCTTCAATGAATTGTTGAAGCTCTCACTTAATTGTGTACTTCTCACTCCCAAACTGAAGACGTCTCTCATAAAACATTCAGCCCACTTTTCTTTTACCTTGTAGATACTATCAAACCAAGTTTGCTTATGCATCTTTAACCTCATGTTGGCAAATGCTTCTTCAAACTCAACCTTGTCCTCATAGCCATACATACAAGCACTAAAATCAGTGAGAATATGTGATTCTTCGTCTTTATCTTTGTCTTCACCCTCCTCTTTCTCTTCACCCTCATCTTCATCTTCAACCTTAATTGGAGATAGATGTTTGACAGCATTCTGCATTATATGAAATGTACACAGTCCATGATATGCTTCTGTGAACACAACCTCTACAGCTCTACCCATTGCATAATCTTGATCGGTATAAATAGTTCTAGGTTGCCTTCCATTATGCGCACCTAGGAAAGTTTCAAAGAGCCATTTGAATGAGGCTAATGTTTCGTCAAACATTAGTGCAGCACCAAAAACTGTAGTCTCCCTAAAACACCAAATGGCCTATATTCCTTGTTTGTGCCAAAAGTAGTGTCAAATGTGACAACATCGCCAAAGTGTGCATAGTCTAACATCATTTTAGCATCAGCCCAGAAAATGTTAGATATATTCTCCTCACAATCTAGTTGCAAAGCATATTGAAATGATGGATTTTCAGCAACTTTCCCACCAAAGTACTTTAACATGCTGCCTGCCTGACCAAAAGCCAACTCTCTTTGCCTCTTGCTTTGCAAAAGATTTCTGTGACCATCCGAACCTACGTGTATAGCTGAAGCACCACTCCACGGTGGAGCATTGGCCATGCCCTGAGATTAAGTGGTCCACCAACCTGACGAGTAGCGAGCTCATATGCAGCTTTAGGCCTAATTCCAGAATCATCCGCAGCTTCAATTTCATATGCTTGAAATTCTGATATTTTCCTTTGCGACACCATGAGGTGGCGGGTTTGTGGCAAGTGAAGCAAGTGATTATGTTCAAGAACTACATCCGTGACTTCCAAATTTCCAGACTCTCGATCCAATGTAAGAGTCATTCGAGCTTTACAATCAGTTCTTGTCTCATCTCTAAAGCACTTTCGAATGGATTCTCTTTGCGTTTTTTTTTTCGATGACCTTCATTGGCACAAACATATCTGCAGGAAGTTACCTTACCATCAAATTTGCTCACATTGGTGTACCTTTTCCTCACATCAAAGCCTACACGACCACCATATGCTATCCAAAACAACCAAGACTCCTCTTGACTTTTGAATATCATGCCAACTTGAGGCATCCCCTTATCAGATTGTGCCATTGCACACCACCCAACTTATCTGCCATTGACAACACATATAATCAGCTGACTAAATTGCAGAACACCAACTAATATTCTAGATGCAAATCTGAAACAAATACTAATACTAAACTTGCGCTAGCAGTACTACAAAATTCAGATTATTCTACTTCTGAATATCTGGGGTGTGTGCGTGTGTGGTGAGTGATCTGAACTTGCACAACCATGTAATATATCTGGTGTGTGTGATCTGGACTGATCAAAAGAATTACTACAACTTGCAGAACCATGTAATCCCATAAAAATTCCAAAGCATTACTACTAGTGAAATCATAATCTCAACTTCTGAATGATTAGGTGCTCACGGTTTGAGCTTGGCTGCAGTAAAATTCGACTAAAATCAGAATTACCTCCGGCGAACGACGACTGTATCTTCTCGGTGGAATCGAGGGGCGGATCGGGTGAACGAAATCTGCGGCCGCTCTGTATCTTCTCAGAAGCTCCCGGGCGGCGAGGCCCTCCTCCCCGTCGCCTCCGCGGCGGCGCGAGGCCGCCCTACTTTGTCTCCAATGAATGTGGCGCGACGACCTCCTCTGCTCTGGATGGAACAGAGCTCCAACCCTCTCCTCCACAGCGACGTGTCTCGCCTCTCTCTCAGGCTCTCGGAGGTGGCTCTCCCGCCAAACCCTCGCCGCCGCGCGGGAGAACTGGATGCCGCCAGACATCCAAGGTGCCCTAAAAAAGCCGAGATCAAAATTTACTCCATGCGTCATAAAATAAGTGTCTTAATTTTAATATAACTTTGTATCAAAGTTAGTACAAATTTGAGACATTTATTTTGAGACGAAGGAAATATTTTCTAAAGCTTTTTAGAGCAGCATAGTTTCCCGACACACTACAAAAGCACAGAGGACATGATGAAAGTTTAGAAAAACGTTGAAAATCCACGAGACCTAGCAAACGTGTGTGCGGCGACATTCAGACTGTGAGCATCGTTTCTTCCGAGGAACATTCAGACTATGGTGGACGCGTGAAGATGAGAGATACGCAGTTCGGATTCCGCAATAGATTCGCCGATGGCCCCCACACTGCGAGGAGGAGGGAGCACGTACGACACGTCAACACATCACCTCTTCTTTTCTTACGGGGGATCGACACATCACCTCTGCCTCCGGCAGCAGCTGAGGACTGAGGTGCGGCTCGCGCTCGAAGTCTGAAAAGACACTCACCTCTGAAGTTTCTGATCGCTGCATCAACACGGCGTGAGGGTTTGAAGATCCGCCGCGCCGGCCGCCGGAGCCGGCTCTCTCCGGGAGGCGCGTGGCCGCCTATAGCGCACCTTGGCACGGCCACATCCATATAAGCACACGGTTTTCTCTGTGCCGGACAGGTGGCGACTGGCTGACTGCCATGGCCTGGCCGTCGGTTGGAGCCGAGAGGAGGAGCGTTGAAGGCAAGCTGGCTGATCCAACAGCCTTTGGCGAGGGAGCATGACTTGACTTTTAGGAGCAGTGGTGTGGTGAGTGGGTGCGCGCGTGTGTGGTTTCACGTTTTTTTTTTCTTAGGCCTGTGTGTGATATCACGTGGGTCGTTTTCTCTTTGTAGTGGAAAAAACAAATGCCATGCATGCATGCATGCACCGGTCCGGTCCGGCCTCTACTGCTACTGGTTTGGCCTCACCCCCGTGTCTAGGGGCCAAGCCGGCCGGCGCGCACGCCCCCACGTTCGGGCCAATCAAAGTCGCAAACCCTCGGCGGCGAAAGCTGCAGCGCGAAATTGAATACGTCCTCGGACCACGCCGCCGCGAGAGCGCGAGAGCGTCAAAAGATCGACAGAAAGCCAAAGCCGCCCACGGAACCAACCAAAGCCACCCCCGCCCGCCCGCCCGCGACGACCAAGCAGAGAGATCGGCTCCTGCCTCCGCCCGCGCGCGCTCTCGTCGTCCCCCCTCCCTCTTCTCCCCGGCGGCGGCACCGCCGACGACAAGGTACGCCGTCCACCGCACCCCATGCGTAGGTACCACGCCGCCTCATCCATCCGAATCTCCACC
The DNA here is from genome assembly GCF_003073215.2 of Triticum urartu. Lineage (NCBI taxonomy): Eukaryota > Viridiplantae > Streptophyta > Magnoliopsida > Poales > Poaceae > Triticum > Triticum urartu. The sequence continues at coordinate 457,189,408 of NC_053026.1, read as the reverse complement.
ACGATACGCGCAAAAGACCACCGCATGGGCTAGTCGTTTTGATCTCGCGCTTTAAGGGAACCTCGTATGCACGCACGCACTGTAGCTGATGTTGATCCACATCCACACCGGCCGTGGGGGGCATCCCGATCGATATTCACTTCTTGAGTTCTGATAAACTTCCTTCCTATTTGATGATCCCATGCTCTTTTCCGCTGTGGAGTTTCTCATTTTACCAATTACAGTATATATCATGGCCGCCTGCTGTTTGTTCACGCGCCATTTATCGCATTCCTGCTTCGTGTGGCAAATAAATAGTTCAGCAAAGTGTTTACAATGGCATTTCTTGGTGCCACAGAAATGGGGCTCCTGGAGCTCTTCATCACGGCGTGCATGCCCGTCCTCAACATGCTCCTGGTTACTGGTGTTGGATCGTTCTTGGCAACTGACTCCGCTGGGATACTGGGGAAAGAAGCAAGGAAACACCTAAACTATGTGAGTGCTGCTAGTGACTGTCACCTAACAACGAATCGATCCACAAAACTTATTTAGTTTTTCTATATCATGTCCCTGTCATATTCCGTTTATTTTACTTTTTCTTGCGAAAGATATTCCGTTTATTCTACTAACCTGTCAACTTCTTTCCTGAACCAATTTTGTTTCTGCAGGTAGTGTTTTATGTATTCAATCCAGCTCTTATTGCAACCTATCTGGCAAAAACGATCACCATGGAAAGCTTGGCCAAATTGTGAGTCACACGCTTCTTCATTTCACCTGTTGGGCAATCTTCATTGATTATCAGTATCTTGCATAATGAACTCTTTTTTTCCCTCAGTAAATAAATAAATAGATACTTCCTCCGATCCATATACTGTACTAATCAGCGACAATTAATATGGATCGGAGGGAGTAACTCTTTTTAGAAAATAATTTTGATTGTCCTATCAGATTAGGAGAAGTAATTCTTTTGACAATTTATGATCCATGATACAGGTGGTTCATGCCGGTGAATGTGTTCTTCACTTTCATCTTCGGGTTGATCCTCGGTTGGATCGTCATAAAAGTCACCGGGGCTCCCCTCAAGTTAAGAGGCCTCATTTTGGGCTGCTGTTCTGCTGGTACCTCTCTATCTTTCCATCTGAACCGTCAGAAAATAGTAAATTCGCTCTCTATTTTAGACAAACTTCGTACAGTGCTTTCGTACAGTGCTGTTCTGCACTGCACGTATTTATTTTGTGGTAGGTTGGGCCTGTACAGATGCACTGCATTAACCTTGAATGAGAAGCTCACTGCTAGTGTCAGAAGTCAGTCCAAATATGCTAGTAAAAATACACAAATACTCATGTATAGGCAACAACAAGGAGTACTAGAATCCGTGAAGGAGTATTAGACAACAACAAGGTATAGTGTTGAGCCAGAAAGACCCTTAGTCTCACTTAGACGCTAACTGCGTGGGTGCATTGAGCAAAGCAAAGAAGGGTCTTTCTCATAATGTTCCAGCTCCAGCTGGTACCACTGATAAGGTGTATACTTCCCAGCGGGGAAGGGGTTGTAGCCATAATACTGAGTGAATGACTGATAACCACATCTACCAACCTGCTAAGAAATTTTAATTATTGGTTAGATAGACATTTGGAGTTACCTTGGTGAACTGATCGAACTTGGGCAGCTCCACCTTGAGTAGAAGTGTACAATTCCTCCTCGTTTTGTTCCTTCTTTTCTACGCCGATAGTTCGTCGAAATCTTCGCTTGACTTGGTTGTACGGATACAGGCAATCTGGGCAACATTTTCCTCATCATCATTCCAGCTCTCTGCAAAGAGAAGGGGAGCCCGTTCGGCACGCCTGATGTTTGCCAGACTTACGGACTAGCCTATTCATCGCTCTCATTGGCTGTAAGATTATTGTTACACTCTATGTTTTTTCAGTACATTGTCCACATCAGGCAATCCTGATCGTGTTCTTTTGTCAAGAAAACAGAACACCGTGTCACTATCAATTATGATTTATTTTTTTTGGCAGATTGGTGCCGTCTTTCTGTGGACGGGCGCGTATAACATTATTCGTGCAAATTCAAATGTCACTGAAGGAGATGGCAGCTCGCCTATAACTCAAACAAAAGTCTTGGTTTCAGGAGGAACCAGATGTGCAGATTCAGAAGATAATCGAGATCGTGTCGACGAATGCACTCTGCCGTTGATATCAAATCGAACCAAAACGAAGGTTTTTATTGTTGCTGGAACCTTTTTTTTTTCTCTGCACAAGTTGTAATACCCCACATAGCCTACTTCCTTCACCTCCAAATCCCCATACTCTGAAATAGCACTCCAGTAATTACTCTATTCAGGAAACAACCCCCCTATTTTGACAGAAACGAATTTCACCAAGTAAACCCATGATCCGGCTAATCTATGTTGGAAATATAAGCAATTTACCAAATGATTTTATTAACAGAAATACTAGGTAAAGCATGACTAATATAGTAGAGATAAAACAAGTCATGCGTTCTGACAGAGAGAAGGTAAATAGCTCCTGCATATATGAACCGTAGCCTACCATATCTATAGCAGACAGTAGAACTAGTTGCATATATGAAGTAGAACCTAACATATTTAGGGCAAGTACTAGTACGAGAAACTGTGGTAGGATATCTAATAGAAAGAAGAACACATACGGGACAGCAGCAGCAGTAGCACTAGACTTGGGGTCGGTGTCCTCGCCAGCCATGTCGTCGAGGAGGTTGTCGACGTCGGGGAAGAAGTCGTCGTCGGGGAAGTAGTCGTCGGAGTCCGGGGCTTCCGTGACGAAGGAATCAGTCAGTAGTCGCGCAGAGCGCTCCCCAGAAACCTTATCACCCTTCTCCCGTACAGGACTCAAAGAGGTGCGGTTTCGGAGGCCTACTGTCCCGACCTGCGGTGCACGCCGCAAGCCGGGATGAGAAAGACAGCAGCAGCTCAGAGATTGGAACCGGTGGCGAGAGGAAGGAGAAGTTCTGATGCGTCTCTCTGAGAGGAGCGACCTCCCTTTTATAGGCGCAAGAGAAGGAGACGAGAGGCTGCGCCGGGAGCTGAAGGGAACGCGGGAGATGAAACGAATAGCAAAACTAATTTGGACATCGGCTCGACTCATTCCCGCAACCCGCGTCGCGTCGCGTCGAGACAAGGCGAGGCGGGCGGCGGAGGAGGAGCGCGCGTGGATGTCCTTCTTGTTCTCATGCTCATACAAGTAGGGAAAGAACCTCCCTTAGAGGTCCAGCTCCCACTAAACTTGCAATGTAGGACTAAACTTTAGTAGTATCCTTTGCTTTGCACAAATGGGCTAAGTGGGCCTCTAGGATTTATTAGGAATTTCTGAAATAATTATTGGGCTACCTCCAATATAGATTAAATTCCAGCAATCTAGGCGTCTGCTACAGCATAATGAATACACCGTAACAGTTTTGCCAATTTTCAGCACTAAACAATTTGGATTTGTGTGTGTATGTAGGTCCCATTGATGGAGAGAGCAAAAGGATTTGTATCGTCGGTTTCTGGAGCAATTGATCTGAGGAAGCTATTTGCCCCTTCAACTATTGGAGTGGTATGCTAGTTTCAGAAACTACCAATTGTGCTTCTATATGGGGCAACCTTACGTCGCAATAGACCATTAGAAAATAAGCATGCTGATTTGTATCATTTGGTAGATTATCGGGTTTATAATTGGAGGAATACCTCTGATTAGAAATGCTCTGATCGGCGACGATGCCCCTCTTCGTGTCCTTCGCGAGTCCGGTGAACTAATAGGGTAACACATCGACCTTCTTTCTTTTATCTTGTAAAAACACTTCATGCTGCTGTCACTTGTAACCATTGACGTTGTTGGTCATACAGATGATTTATGTTGTTTCATCCCACATATCTAACCATTTTTGCTCGTTTTCCTGCGCAGCGGAGCAGCCGTTCCATCCGTCACGTTGATCATGGGAGGGAACCTCATCACAGGTAACCTTTACCCTGCCGTCCTCGGTAGTACAGATGAATGATATACTGAAAATTAATATAACAACAAAAAGGAATTACCAACACTTGAACTTTAGCCTGAAACACGGAGCACTAATTCCTGTAGGGATGCGCGGAAGGGCGAGCGTCCCGCCGTCGGTGATCGCCGGCGTCGCGGTGGTCAGGTTTGTGCTGCTGCCTCTGGTGGGCACCGCGCTGGTGAATGCCGCGGTCCGCTACGGCGTCATCCGGCCGGACCCGCTGTACCAGTTCGTCCTCCTGCTGCAGTACGCCGTCCCGCCCGCCATGAACATCGGTGAGACATCTGTTGCTAGCGCATGCACTTCTCGTTTTCCCCGATTGCTTGACTGATGACTAATTGGCGCGTGCGGCTGTCATCATCATCATGTGCAGGGACGATCACGCAGCTGTTCGGCGTGGGGGAGAGCGAGTGCTCGGTGATCTTCGTGTGGGTGTACGCGCTCGCGTCCGTGGCCGTCACCATGTGGTCCGCGTTTTTCATGTGGACGCTCTCGTGACTGAGTCTCTCCCGCGCCGCGTGCGACGGAGTAGAGTACAATGGAAGGCCGACGAGGCGAGCCAAGAGCTATACCCATTCCATCCATGTCTCGAGGCTTATGGTGAATGGTGGCTGCCAGGCGTCGTCGGCGGGCTCGAGTGGGCGAGGCGACCGACGGCTTGGAGAGACTGAGTAGGTGGGGCAGAGATCGCCTAGGGGTGTGTTTGGTTTAACAACGAAGTGAAATGGAATATCATGGTTCCATTCCAATGGAATGGGTCGATTTCATCCTTCTGTTTTGTAGAAGCAAGTCCAAGAAGTAAAGTGATTACATATTGATGTTTGGTTTGAAAGATGAAATGAAGTGGAATTGATTTCTCACCCTCCTCATGGGCTTGATTTGATATCTTGCGTGAGGAGTGTGGCTTCGAGATCGGATCTAACATTGATCCTGGTAAAAATTCTCATGCTTGCCCTAGACCTGATCTGACATCAGGCCTGGGAAAGCGACTCATGTTGCTCGTGAGGTTGGAGTGAGATCAAGCCTGAAAAGATCTTGACTGTACTCTATGTTGTCAAATCTTACAATCCAGCTCTGGAGCAAAGGACTCGACCTGGCCGAGGTGGCCACTCGAGTTGCAACAAGGATGACACCGCCGAAGATGAACATTTGCCTCGGTGGGAAATTGCGTCTGAGTTGATCTGAGCGTTGATCTCGACTCCCATCACCGTGACAATCATTTAGCAGGACCTGCATGGATCACCACTGTCGGAGCTAAATCTAGCAGATCCCTAGGTAGGGTATCCTAAGCTAGATGTCTTCGTACGATGGTAACAGGGACACAGGATTTTACCCAGCTTCAGGCTCTTTCGAGAAGATAATACTCTACATGTTGATTGTGTTTTATTGCGTTGGGTGTGTATAAACTACAAAGCTTCGAGATTGTAAACTTGTCTATCTACGGGCCTAGACCCCTGCTTATATAGCGTAGCGGGGACCCTAGGTTTACATGGATCTTGGCCAGTTAGGTATTAGGAGTCAGAATTCTCCATGAACCCAGCATCTTGTCGTGTACTCCAAGCCTTCTAGAATCTTTCTGTGATACGCCATGGCCTCCCAAAGCGGTCCAGGACAAAACTGATAAGGGGTCCTCAGTCTAGTCCACCAAACCGGGAGTTGACGTGGTGAGAGACCCCTTAGCCGGGACACCATCATACCACGAAAAAAGGATGGGTGTAAGAGAACGCAACATGAGCATTGTCATTGACATCATGTTTTGCAGATAATTTTGAGAAAACTTCTTCAAATGGTCCGTCTGTCTTTTTGGTCGTAATTGGGATAATATACTTTGTTTTGGTGGGTGATCAGCACCATCGACTGTTTATTCGTGTGTATTTCAAGCTGAGCCATTCAGCTTGATGTTTCCCTGTCGACCGTACAAAGCCAGCGAACGCTTGGGCTGTCGAGGAACATTCGCACGATTCAAACAACCACCAGATGCTTGTTATGTGCATCACCTTCTATTCGGCTCATGATCCGGGTATCGCCTGTGCGAACGAGCGCTTGTTGTATGTCTGTCTGGCCTTCTTCAATGCTGGTTGGCGGAGTCTGTCTGAGGTTGGGTGTACTCGGCGCATCTTCTTTCAAAACTGGGTAGGACGGTTAGACTAGCCACAATAGGTAATAACATAGACTAGTAACATGGGCATGATATTAGTTTATGTTACTACCTCTATAATGGGAAGTAACATGTGTGTGGTAACATGAAGCATATAATTTATTAGGCTATAGATATATTTTGCCTTGATATGTGTGATGTTACTCATACTAGTAGTAACTAGCTATATTATCACTTTCATCTCTTTCTTCATTTATTGTATGCCACATCATCTATTTAACCTAGATATATGTGATGTTACTACCTATGTTACTCCCATTGTGGGTAGTCTTATCGTTTCGCCATACAATCATATTCAATTGTTCCAATTTATGCGCGGCAAGAAAGCAACAAAAATATTTTACCTGACTTTTAGGCTGCATTTGATTTAAAAATTTGAAAACATAGTTGAAATAATAGACAACTCATATTATCCAAGGGGCACCTTCCTTTCTGGAGGCTCATCTCGAAAGAATCTCTAGCTTAGTTTACCTGTGGGTTAATTTGGGAATGGGCGACCAACCGGGAAGCCACTGTTTACGTAAATTAACATGTCTTGTGCACAGGGACTAACAATAGACCGTAAAAACTACGACAGGAACACACACACGAAACAACAGCGTGCAAATAAACCAGCACAAACAAAATCAACTATAGTTCACACACAAAAAGCAGAAAAGCGTCCACAAATAAGTCAAGCAAGCAAATCTCGACACAGTGAGTGCTAATGATGAGGACGTACATTCCAGCCAACCGTGTGTTCCCGGATACTACCAGCGCAGGGAGCGGCAGAAAGCAGGGCAAGTGCAACTGGGGAGAGACGAGGGGGCCCCGGACACGATTGTGTGTTGGAAACAACCCGCTCAAGCGTTATTCGTCCTCAAGGCTGAGGGGTGCACACCAGACTATCGGTTGAGATGTATCTACCAAACCTGGTCGGTTATATTCGCCGCGCCTTCTTCATAGACTAGGTAGGACAGTTATCATTTTGTCGTACAATCATATTCAATTTATGCGGGCAAAAAAATAGCAAAAACAGTGTACCTTACTTTCTGGGCATTTTATGTTTACGCCAAGGGTACAACGGGTCATCTATTTTTCTAACAGCGCATGATCCGGCACAACTTGTGACGTATGACCATCTGAACTTTTTTTTAACGTGGCGTGCTCGTATAAGAAAGGGTGTAACAGATCATCATCGTAGGTGAGGATGTAGTAGGCAGTAATAGTCCCATTTAACCTCACGGTTATTTTCACAATTTCAAAATGAAGAAAAGCCAGAGCATGAAGAAAAAAAACTTAGGGTCCATTCACATGTTCAAGCAAATAACTTTCACCAAGGAAAGCCATAGGCAACGATCATCGTTATCTGTCACTAGTTAAAAGCAATATGAACATAATCATCTACATACAATTCAAAATCAGGAAAACATCCTTCAAATCGCTCACCTAACTTTTTGGTGGCATTTGATTTTGGCCATTTTGTGGATCCTTCATAAAAAAATCAGGAAACAACCTCTTATAGAAATGTAGGGAAAGGCTGTGTACTATAGACCCAAAGTGGTCGGACCCTTCTCCGGACCCCGCGCAAGCGGGAGCTACATGCACCGGGCTGCCCTTTGTGGATCATTCATAAAACATGTTATTCATAGGATGTGTGGCTTCTTGATTGCAATTGATCTTTGCGCCAAGGATGCAATGGGTCATCTAGTTTCATAGAAGACGATGACTATTTTTGATTGATAACATGGTTGCATGTGTATCTAGCTCGGGTCTCAGGCTAGTTGTGGAAAGGGGAAATGTTTAATAGCTCGGGTCTCAGGCTAGTTGTGGAAAGGGGAAATGTTTAATCTTTGGATAAAAAATGTCTTCGATGATACTTTAGCAAAAGGTACTACAGACCCTACGCTTTTGGTCATCAGTTCTCCAACTAACTGTTTGAGAGACTACATGACAATGGTACTATACATCCTTGTGGGACATTGTTTTTCGCCTCATATTTATGGAAAAGAAAAGGAAACAAGACAAGTGGATGGAGGTCTTGTTGTTGCTTAGATATTAGTAAACAGTTTGCAAAATTTTCAAGTTCAAATTTTCATTTTTTTTTTACCTCCCCACCCAGTGGTAGAGTCTACAATTCCTCAAAAGGTGTTTTGCTTTGTTGTTGCTGATAAGCTTCCTCTTGACGATATTTTCTAAAATGGCATTACCAAGATATTTAGCCTTATTTTTGGTGGCTAATTTTAGTTGTACTCTATTTACCATTTAAGTTGCTAATAAAAAGATGCTCTCCTATTCTACTTGGAAGTTATTAAGTATATATAATTTAGTTATCCAATGGTTGTATTGTTTGGGGAACGTAGCAATAATTCAAAATTTTACTACGTGTCACCAAGATCAATCTATGGAGTCATCTAGCAACGAGGGAGGAGTGGATCTACATACCCTTGTAGATCGCGCGCGGAAGCGTTCAAGAGAACGGGATTGATGGAGTCGTACTCGTCGTGATCCAAATCACCGATGATCCTAGCGCCGAACGGACGGCACCTCCGCGTTCAACACACGTACGGAGCAGCGACGTCTCCTCCTTCTTGATCCAGCAAGGGGGGAGGAGAGTTTGATGGAGATCCAGCAGCACGACGGCGTGGTGGTGGAAGTAGCGGGATTCCAACAGGGCTTCGCCAAGCGCTGCGGGAGGAGGGAGATGTGTCATGGGAGGGAGAGGGAGGCGCCAGGGCTTAGGTGCGGCTGCCCTCCCTTCTCCCCACTATATATAGGGCCAAGGGAGACGGGGGGGGGCGCAGCCTTGGCCCTTCCTCCAAGGAAGGGTGCGGCCAGGGAGGAGTCCATCCTCCCCAAGGCACCTAGGAGGTGCCTTCCCCCTTTAGGACTCTTCCTTTCCCTTATCTCTTGGCGCATGGGCCTCTTGGGGCTGGTGCCCTTGGCCCATATAGGCCAAGGCGCACACCCCTACAACCCATGTGGCCCCCCGGGGCAGGTGGACCCCCTTGGTGGACGCCCGGACCCCTTTCGGCACTCCCGGTACAATACCGATAATGCGCGAAACTTTTCCGGCGACCAAAACAAGACTTCCCATATATAAATCTTTACCTCCGGACCATTCCGGAACTCCTCGTGATGTCCGGGATCTCATCCGGGACTCCGAACAATTTTTGGGTTACCGCATACTAATATCTCTATAACCCTAGCGTCATCGAACCTTAAGTGTGTAGACCCTACGGGTTCGGGAACCATGCAGACATGACCGAGACGTTCTCCGGTCAATAACCAACAGCGGGATCTGGATACCCATGTTGGTTCCCACATGTTCCACGATGATCTCATCGGATGAACCACGATGTCAAGGACTTAATCAATCCCGTATACAATTCCCTTTGTCTATCGGTACGATACTTGCCCGAGATTCGATCGTCGGTATACCGATACCTTGTTCAATCTTGTTACCGGCAAGTCTCTTTACTCGTTCCGTAACACATCATCTCATGATCAACTCCTTGATCACATTGTGCACATTATGATGATGTCCTACCGAGTGGGCCCAGAGATACCTCTCCATTTACACGGAGTGACAAATCCCAGTCTCGATTCGTGCCAACCCAACAGACACTTTCGGAGATACCTGTAGTGTACCTTTATAGCCACCCAGTTACGTTGTGACGTTTGGCACACCCAAAGTATTCCTACGGTATCCGGGAGTTGCACAATCTCATGGTCTAAGGAAATGATACTTGACATTAGAAAAGCTTTAGCATACGAACTACATGATCTTGTGCTAGGCTTAGGATTGGGTCTTGTCCATCACATCATTCTCCTAATGATGTGATCCCGTTATCAACGACATCCAATGTCCATGGTCAGGAAACCGTAACCATCTATTGATCAACGAGCTAGTCAACTAGAGGCTTACTAGGGACATGGTGTTGTCTATGTATCCACACATGTATCTGAGTTTCCTATCAATACAATTCTAGCATGGATAATAAACGATTATCATGAACAAGGAAATATAATAATAACTAATTTATTATTGCCTCTAGGGCATATTTCCAACAGTCTCTCACTTGCACTAGAGTCAATAATCCAGTTCACATCGATATGTGATTAACACTCAAGGTCACATCCCCATGTGACTAACACCCAAAGAGTTCTGGGTTTGATCATGTTATGCTTGTGAGAGAGGTTACAGTCAACGGGTCTGAACCTTTCAGATCCGTGTGTGCTTTACAAATCTCTATGTCATCTCCTAGATGCAGCTACCACGTTCTATTTGGAGCTATTCCAAATAACTGTTCTACTATACGAATCCAGTTTACTACTCAGAATAATCTGGATTAGTGTCAAAGTTTGCATCGGCGTAACCCTTTACGACGAACTCTTTTATCACCTCCATAATCGAGAAAATTCCTTAGTCCACTAGTTACTAAGGATAACTTTGACCGCTGTCCTGTGATCCATTCTTGGATCACTCTTGTACCCCTTGACTGACTCATGGCAAGGCACACTTCAGGTGCGGTACATAGCATAGCATACTATAGAGCCTACGTCTTAAGCATAGGGGACGACCTTCGTCCTTTCTCTCTATTCTGCCGTGGTCGAGCTTTAAGTCTTAACTTCATACCTTACAACTCAGGCAAGAACTCCTTCTTTGACTGATCCATCTTGAACACCTTCAAGATCATGTTAAGGTATGTGCTCATTTGAAAGTACCATTAAGTATTTTGATCTATCCTTATAGATCTTGATGCTCAATGTTCAAGTGGCTTAATCCAGGCTTTCCATTGAAAAACACTTTCCAAATAACCCTATATGCTTTCCATAAATTCTACGTCATTTCTGATCCACAATATGTCAACAACATATACTCATCAGAAATTCTATAGTGCTCCCACTTACTTCTTTGGAAATACAAGTTTCTCATAAACTTTGTATACACCCAAAATCTTTGATCATCTCATCAAAGCATACATTCCAACTCCGAGATGCTTACTCCAGTCCTTAGAAGGATTGCTGGAGCTTTGCATACTTATTAGCATCTTTCAGGATTGACAAAACCTTCCGGTTGTATCACATACAACCTTTCCTCAAGAAAATCGTCGAGGAAACAATGTTTTGACATCCTATCTGCAAGATTTCATAAATAATGCAGTTGTGACGCCCCCGATTCAATCGTACACTAATCATACACACAAACGTGTACGATCAAGATCAGGGACTCACGGGAAGATATCACAACACAACTCTACAAATAAAATAAGTCATACAAGCATCATATTACAAGCCAGGGGCCTCGAAGGCTCGAATACAAGAGCTCGATCATAGACGAGTCAGCGGAAGCAACAATATCTGAGTACATACATAAGTTAAACAAGTCTGCCTTAAGAAGGCTAGCACAAACTGGGATACAGATCGAAAGAGGCGCAGGCCTCCTGCCTGGGATCCTCCTAAACTACTCCTGGTCGTCGTCAGCGGGCATCACGTAGTAGTAGGCACCTCCGGTGCAGTAGGAGTCGTCGTTGAAGGTGGCTTCTGGCTCCTGGGCTCCAACATCTGGTTGCGACAACCAGGTAGAAGGGATAGGGGGAAAAGAGGGAGAAAGCAACCGTGAGTACTCATCCAAAGTACTCGCAAGCAAGGAACTATACTACATATGTATGCATTGGTATCAAATGGAATAAGGGTTTCATATGTGGACTGAACTGCACAAAGCCGGAATAAGGGGGGGGGTAACTAATCCTGTCGAAGACTACGCTTCTGGCAGCCTCCGTCTTACAACATGTAGAAGAGAGTAGACTGAAGTCCTCCAAGTAGCATCGCATAGCATAATCCTAACCGATGATCCTCCCCTCATTGCCCTGTGAGAGAGCAATCACCGGTTGTATCTGGCACTTGGAAGGGTGTGTTTTATTAAATATCCGGTTCTAGTTGTCATAAGGTCAAGGTACAACTCCAAATCGTCCTGTTACCGAAGATCACGGCTATTCGAATAGATTAACACAGAAATGCGTAGTCTCTGACAGGGCAAGTGAGGGTTTAGTCGCACCCCTCTATACCGTTCCGAGACACCTGTCTCTTTGCTGCAAGTATTCTAGCCCAAAAGACATATGAACAACAACTTCTTAATTCTCATGCCAATCTGTGACCTCGAGCGAGAATAGACAGCACAGCCTAGCGAGAGTACCCTACAGCAGCTTAGTGCACAACAGAGAGGTCTCCCAGCCCTGCTACAGCGGTCTGGCATGAAGAGCACATATGGGGGGATCTTGAGTCCATCTCGCACTGGTTAGCTCATGTACCATCGTTATCGTTTGGCGTATCTGCGGCTCGCGCTAAGACAGAACTCCCTCTTGATATCATAGAGGCATGGTTACGTTTGCATCGATCAAGGCGCGCAGAATGTTGGGACGCCAGGAGCCAGGAAGCACACTTCAGCACTCGACGACGTCACTAGAGCGGCTTTCGGCTTGACTCCCAAGGACGGGCCGGCTATCGTACATACGTCGCAATGATACCCGCATACAGACCGCGTAGATAGGTCTACGTAAGGATATAGATTTTCTAATGTGCCGAGAACTGCGGATTAGGACATAGGAGGCCTGCCGGAATTCTTCGTTTAAGGTTGTGATTTCATAGTATTATTGCCCGTATTAGTGCTGCGCCTTTACGGGCCAGTGCTCACCTATCTCGCTACGGTGAGTAATGATTATCATCGCTTCATGCGTCATAATGTATCAGATATGTTGTGCCTTCCGCTACTCGTCTATGAATCCGAGCCGCTCTATGTATCTCCACTGTAATGGTTCGACGGTGTACTCCGATGAGAGCGACCTGTCGTTTAGTATACCACATGTATCATTAGTATAAAGTATATATGTATATATATCCCGTGATCACCTCCCGAGTGATCACGGCCCGATAGTATAGCATGGCAGACGGACAAGGATGTAGGGGCCACTGATGAAAACTAGCATCCTATACTAAGCATTAGGATTACAGGTAAGGTAACAACAGTAGTAGCAAGGACAGGCTATGCATCAGTATAGGATTAACGAAAGCAGTAACATGTTACACTACTCTAATGCAAGCAGTATAGAGGAGAGTAGGCGATATCTGGTGATCAAGGGGGGGGGGGCTTGCCTGGTTGCTCTGGCAAGAGAGAGGGATCGTCAACTCCGTAGTCGTACTGGGTAGTAGCGGCGTCGATCCCGGTGTCTAGCGAGAGAAGAGGGGGGAGAAACAATGAATACCATGTAAACAGATGCATATGGATGCATGACATGACAAGTAACGATGCTAGGCGTGCCCTAACGTGGTATGAGGTGGTACCGGTTAAGGGGGGAAACATCCGGGAAAGTATCCCCGGTGTTTCGCGTTTTCGGACAGATGAACCGGAGGTGAAATGTTGCAGGTTCGCTATGCTAGGGACGTGTGGTGGATAAACGGGCTGCCTATCCGGATTCGTCTCGTCGTTCTGAGCAACTTTCATGTATAAAACTTTTTCATCCGAGCTAGGATTATTTTATATTAATTTTTAAAGATTTAATCAATTTCCCAAATTATTTGTATTTCAAAATTAATAGACAAAATGCTATGGGTACCCAGTCCTGTGTACACAAAATGTACACAAAGGCTGACATGTGGGCCAGTGGACCCAGTTGACCAGTCAAACTTTGACTGGTCAACAGGAGGGTGGGGCCTCCTTGTCATTGACTCATTGAACTAGTGAGGTAGTTAATTAGTTAACTAAGCAATATTAATTAAGTTAATTAACTATTAAATTAATTAATTAATTATTAAATATATTTAGTTATTATGAAATTCTTTTTTTTTTTCTAACAGGGGGCGGGCCCCACTAGTCATACCCACAAGGGGCATTAGCACTTAATCTAATCCGGGGGTTATCCCCACTAATCCAACAGTGGACCGGCTGGACTCGTGCGGGCACGCGGCGCCAACGGCGGTCGGGGCGGCGCCAGGCAATGGCAGCAGCTACTGCAACAGCAGCAGCAGTAGCAGGCGACGACGGCCTGATGGAGCGATGCGGGGGGGGGTTGCAGCAGCAGAAGTGACCGGAGGTGCGGGGCTCCGGTGGTGGCGGGGCTACCAGGGGAGCGAAGGCAGAGCCGGAGAGGTCATGGCACACGCGTGGCCAGCGCCACGGTCGGGGCTCCGGCGCGGCGGAGGCGCACGGGGCCGCAGCAGGGAGAGCAGCACTCGGGCGGAGGCAGCATGGCACGACGGGTCAACTGCGGGGCCGGCGACGAGCGGGCGCGGTGGTGCGGGGACCGCAAGGCGAGGGGGAGGGCCGCGCGCGAGTGGGAGAGCGCGAGCGTGGCTGATCCGGCGACGGGAAAGAGAGAGGTTGAAGAGGAGGTGCTCACGTTCAGAGCAGGGGATCGGGCAGCGAGGCTTGAGGTAGTCCGGCGAGGAGGAGGATGGGGACGGGCGGCGAGCTGGTGCGGATCCAGCGACGGAGCTCGGCAGCGGGGCAGCGCACGCGAGGCGGCGCCTGGCGCCGGTGATGACGACGCGTCGGTGGTGGTTGCGCGGGCTTCGGGCGGCGGCGCCCAATCGGCGAGGGGCGGCGCGGATCGATCCGGCGACCTCGGGGTTGGTGACGGGGCGAGGCGACGGCGGCGATGCGGGTGGGGGCTGGCGGAGCGCCGACGTTGGGTGGTTCGGGGGGGGGGGGGGGGGGGGGAGTGGGGGCTGTCGGTGGGGAGTGGGGGGGAGGAGTGGATAAGGGAGAGGACGTGGGGGCCGACCTGGGCCGGCCTGGTTGGCCCGATGGCCAGCTGGGCCGCGGTCCAGCGGGGGGGGGGCTTTCTCCTTTTTTTTTGTTAGTTTAGTTTTTTTTTATTTATTTTCTTTTCTGTTTTAATTCATTTTAAGTATTTAGGTCTTTTACAAAGGCATGGATCCCACACCATAAATTCCTAGGAATTTATTTGCACACCCCGAACATTTTGTCTTAAATTTTGAAAAGTTTTTATTCTTTGCTTGATTTGAATTTGAATTTGAATCAGTTTCGAACTAGCACGAGACTAGGAACAGTAATCGAGGTGACGTGGCATCATTAGCAGAGGTTCACTGTAGCTTAATTACCCGGGCGTTACAAAACTCCTCCACTACAAGAAATCTCGTCCCGAGATTTAGGAGGTAGAAGGAAACAACGCGGGGTATTCATCACGCAGGCGATCCTCGCGTTCCCAAGTGGCTTCGTCTTCAGAGTGATTCGACCACTGGACTTTGAGGAACTTGATCGCCTTCTGACGTGTGCGGCGTTCAGCTTGGTCGAGAATGCGGACCGGATGCTCTTTATAGGAGAGGTCCTGCTGCAATTCGAGCACTTCATGATCCACCGCTCGGATTGGATCCTTGAAGCAACGGCGGAGTTGTGACACATGGAACACATCGTGAACCTGAGAAAGGTTCGGCGGAAGCTCCAGTTGATATGCCACTTTACCACGCCTTTCGAGAATAGTGAAAGGACCAATATAGCGGGGAGCTAGCTTTCCCTTGATCCCGAAGCGGTGAGCACCCTTCATTGGTGTAACTCGAAGATAAGCCTTTTCGCCAGGTTGATAGACCATGTCTTGGTGATGACGGTCATACTGACTTTTCTGACGTGACTGAGCAGTCTTGAGATTCTCGCGAATAATGCGAACTTGTTCTTCGGCCTGTTGGATAATATCCGGACCGAAGAATGGGCGTTCCCCAGTTTCTGACCAGTTCAGAGGGGTTCGACACTTTCGTCCATATAGCACTTCGAAGGGGGACATCTTCAGACTAGCTTGATAGCTATTATTATAAGAGAACTCGGCATATGGAAGAGATTCCTCCCATTTCTTGCCGAATGAGATTACACAAGCTCGAAGCATGTCTTCGAGAACTTGGTTGACACGTTCAACTTGCCCTTGCGATTGAGGATGGAACGCAGTACTGAACGACAGATGAGTCCCCATAGCTTCTTGGAAACTCGCCCAAAACCTTGAAGTGAATAAACTGCCACGGTCTGAACTGATAACCAGTGGAATACCGTGAAGTGAAACAATTCTGGCCATGTAGAGAGTAGCAAGCTGACTAGCAGTGATTGTCTCTTTGACCGCCAGAAAATGGCAACTTTGGAAAGCCGGTCAATGACGACAAGAATAGCATCATTACCTTTCTGCGATTTGGGAAATCCAGTGACGAAGTCCATTTCAACATGGTCCCATTTCCATTCAGGAATAGAGATAGGTTGCAGAGTTCCAGCAGGCCTTTGATGCTCTGCTTTGACTCGGCGACAAACGTCACACTCAGCAACATAACGAGCAATGTCCTGCTTCATATTAGACCACCAGAATCTTTGACGAATATCCTGGTACATCTTTGTACTACCAGGATGGATGGACAGAGGCGTATCATGGGCTTCTTGCATAACCCTTTTAGTCTTATCCAGGTTTTTCTTCGAACATGGTACCACTAGGCGGCCTTTGAAATACAAGGCGCCATCGTCGGCGATCGTGAAGAATGAGGGCTTTCCTCTTTTGAGGTCGCGCTTAATCTTGAGGACTTCATCGTCACACTTCTGTATCCATTTGATGGTGTCCACAAGATC
Source organism: Triticum urartu (assembly GCF_003073215.2). Lineage (NCBI taxonomy): Eukaryota > Viridiplantae > Streptophyta > Magnoliopsida > Poales > Poaceae > Triticum > Triticum urartu. Next base: position 457,172,657 of record NC_053026.1, on the reverse strand, counting down.
TGGTTTCGCAACCAGGGTATTGAGAGAACCCTTGGGAACAACATGGAGGTTCTGTTTGGGGAAACCTTCGGGAGGGGGAGCGAGTGATCCCGGGGGAACAATATGGAGGTTCAGCCCTCTAAATTCTTCGACAAGCGAGGGCTGAACTTTGTGGACCTGGAGGTGGTTGCAGTAAGACTTGCGGCTCAGGGCATCAGCCATTACATTAGCCTTGCCGGGGGTATATGATATATCCACGTCAAAGTCTGCAACAGTTTCCATCCATCTTTGCTGGCGTAGGTTCAAATCTGGCTGAGTAAACAGATACTTCAGACTTTGATGGTCGGTGAAGATCTCGCAACGATTACCGAGAAGGTAATGTCGCCACTGCTTCAGTGCATGAATGACAGCAGCAAGCTCGAGGTCGTGAACTGGGTAGTTTTCTTCGTGAGGGCGCAGTTGACGAGAGGCATAAGCAATCACTCTGCGCTCCTGCATTAGGACACAGCCTAATCCTTGACGGGAAGCGTCGCAGTAAATGACGAAGTCCTTCTTAGTATCAGGTGGAGCAAGTACGGGGGCAGAAGTCAACTTGTCTTTGAGCGCCTGGAAACTTTCCTGACACTTGTCTGTCCAGTCAAACTTGACACCCTTATGCAACAGATTAGTCAGGGGCCTGGCAATCTTGGAGAAGTTCTCGACGAATCGACGGCAATAGCTGGCGAGACCGAGGAAACTTCGGACTTGCTTCACATTCTTCGGAGGAGTCCAATCGAGAATAGCCTGAACTCGTTCAGGGTTGACGGCAATACCATTCTTGGAGATGACATGCCCAAGATAGGTTACTTCGGGGAGCCAGAATTCACACTTGGAATACTTAGCATACAGTTGATGCTCTCGAAGTTTTCCCAGCACAAGACGAAGATGTTCAGCATGTTCCTCCTTGTTCTTGGAAAATACAAGGATATCGTCCAAATAAACCACGACGAACTTGTCGAGGTAATCCATGAATATATAATTCATCAGACGAGAGAAGGTGGCTGGAGCATTCGTTAAACCGAATGACATGACGGTGTACTCGTATGATCCATACCGAGTCACGAAGGCAGTTTTTGGGATGTCCTCTTCACGAACACGGATCTGGTGGTAACCCAACCTCAAGTCGAGTTTGGAGAACACTGATGAGCCAGCTAGTTGATCATAAAGATCATTGATCCGAGGAAGAGGATATTTATTCTGAATGGTAGCTTGGTTTATAGGACGGTAGTCTTGGACTAATCGGTTTGTCCCATCCTTTTTCTTAACAAAGAGAGAAGGTGCTCCCCAAGGAGAGCAACTAGGACGAATGAAACCTTTGACAAGAGATTTGTCGATTTCCTCCTTAAGCTCAATGAGTTCATGCGGCGGCATCTTATAGGGTCGTTTGGCTATAGGGGTGGTGCCGGGTTTCAAGTCGATGATGAATTCGACAGCTCTAGCAGGGGGAATCCCTGGAAGTTCTTCTGGGAAGACATCTTGGAATTCACGAACGACGGGAATGTTTTCAATGCCCTCGAGTGGTGCAGCGTTCAACGCATTCAAGGCATAAAGACGTGCCTCGGCGTTCTGAACTAGATGAGCTTGGTAAGCTATTATTTCATCAGAAGGGTGTAGCAGATGGACGACCTTAGTGGCGCAAACTATAGAAGCAGTATGCGCTTTCAACCAATCCATTCCCAGAATGAGGTCGATGTTAGACGACTTCAGGATAATGGGAGAGGCATAGAATTCCAGCCCTTCGATTTCCACGGGGACATCGATGCCAACCAGTGAGGTTTGACATTGTCCCACGGGGGTTTTTACCAATACCGAAGCGTTCATCTCCTCACATTTAACATCATGCTTGTATGCAAACTCTTCTGACATGAATGAATGCGATGCCCCTGAATCGAATAAAACAGATGCAGGTACTGAGTTTACGAGGAGTGTACCCATCACGGTAGCAGGCTGGTCTAGAACTTCATTGAGATCAACATGGTTGGCATGAACACGACCATAAGACTTGGCACTGTTGTTGCGAGGCTGGTTGCTTCCACGGCCAGTTGCTGGGAGGGCCAGTTGATTCTGGTTTTGATTGCAATCCCTAGCACGGTGACCTGGCTGACCACACTTGTAGCAGAGGCCATTATTGGGAGTGGGAACAGGAGCTTGTGGTGGTGGAGCTGGAAGTCTTGTCTGCCTAGTTGGAGGAGCAGGCAGACGAGGTGCAGCATAGGACTGCCTTGGGGCAGGTGCATCCGGCTGGTACATGCTGTTGGGGATCCATATCTTGCGCTTCTGCGAGGACGGGCCCGAAGATGAGCCCGTGTCACGGCTGCGCTTGTGAGAGCTCTGGTATTCCTGCAGACCAGTTTCGACGTTGATGGCTTTGTTCACCAGAGTGGCGAAATCAGCAAAGTCGTGCACTAGAAGTGCGAGCTTGATGTCAGCTTGAAGGCCATCACGGAACTTCTCCTGTCTGCGTGCATCAGTTGCGATGTCTTCTTCAGCATAGCGGGACAAGTCGAGAAACTCCCGCTGGTAAGCTTCCACAGTTTTATTGCCTTGGGTGAGGTTGCGGAACTCACGCTTCTTCCGGTCCATAACTCCCTGAGGAATGAAGCGAGCACGGAAGGCAGCTTGGAAGTCTGGCCAGGTGATGATTGTTCCAGCTGGCAGAGTACGCCTGTGGCTATCCCACCATTGAGCTGCGGGTCCTTTCAGGAAGAAGGAAGCAAAGGTGACATAGCTGGCAGGGGCTACATCAGCAGACTCCATCTCATAGGTGATGTCACGGAGCCAGTCATCAGCATCCAGAGGCTGAGTTGAGCTGCGGTACACAGTTGGGTTCAGGCGCATGAAATCCTGCAGGGTCACTTGGGTTGGCTGCTGGTTCATATTGGGGCGAGGAAACTGAGCCATAATATTCTCCATGAACTGACGATTCAGTTCAAACTGTTGCATCATCCCAGCCATGTACTCAGGCGGTGGTGGGGCGTTGCCACCACGACCACGACCACCTGGTCTAACCATCCTGCTAATATATAACAGGGGTAGTTCAGTATTGAGAAATGTGCGAAGACGAGAATCATTCATGATGAAACATGCACAACGAAAGCAGCACGATAGATACTACATAGTAGTCGGCATATCTTACAAAAGAGATCATGCATGGAGTTCGTTACACAGAGTCTGGTACATAGACTAAGACATCACAGGCGGCACGCAGGCTCGCGGCGAATGCATCTAACACTAACAAGCAAGTCTACATTAGTCCCACGCGGTACTGCGGAGGTAGCTGTAGCCTGAAAGCTGGTAGTGTGGCATCGGGTACACCACGTCGGCAACCTGGGGTCCGCGGGTACTCTGGTGCAGAACCTGACGCTCAAGTGGCAGAAGAGGACCAAGTGCGGGAGAGTAGCCTCCCACCTCTGGCCAGCCGACGCCCTGGGGCATCCCGGTCCGGGCAGGGTAGATCGCAGAACGCGACAGATCACCAGAGCGGACAGAGGGGTGCAACAGTGTCAGAGCACGGTAGAGGTGCTGACGAGTGGTGTACAACTCGTGGCGAAGAGCTCGGTTAGCTCGATCCAGCCCATCAGCATGCAGAACCAGGTTCTGATGGTAGAAGGGCTCTCGGGTGACAGTGGAGTAGGCAGCAGTGTAGTAACCCTCCGCACCAACATCGGATGCGATAGCAATGTGCCTGAAGGGGGAGGTATCCAACTCCTGATACTCTCCACGGAGACGTGTCAGAGCAGCATAAGCAGCATCGTGGACCGCCATATCGATAGTCACTCCAACACCATGAGCAGTGTGCAGCACGGTAGTGGAGTCATACTCCCGAGAGTAGAGGTGGACGATGGCACGGTACTGCTCCTGGTTGAAGTCCTGATACTCCTCATAGACGGTGTACTCAGGGTGCCAGCGATAACCCAGATAGGTCATCATCTCAGCTAGCACGGCAGGTGATCCTGAGGCACCAATGGCCGTCGTGTGGCGCACGACCTGCCTCGTGGGTTCCATCTGAAAACAAAGATGTTTTCACAGGAGTCAAATGACAATGTGGATAATGTTCAAGTACTACTCTAAAGAATAACTAGGGCTTATCCAACTTTGGGGTGAATGTCGTAACGGGATCTTAGTGTCAGAGTTAGTAAATTCGTTTAACCCGAGTAGAAGGGAGTTCAGAGTCCCAGAGTAAAGGTCGAGGAGTAAAAGATCCTAATACCACCCAGATGGCGATGTGGGCCCGTAAGGCACACAGCCAAGTTAGTAAAAGTTTTTGCAATGTCTAGACTCGACTTCGGCCAAGGAGTGTGGAAGGGGGGTTCCTACAGGCAGTCGGCTCTGATACCAACTTGTGACGCCCCCGATTCAATCGTACACTAATCATACACACAAACGTGTACGATCAAGATCAGGGACTCACGGGAAGATATCACAACACAACTCTACAAATAAAATAAGTCATACAAGCATCATATTACAAGCCAGGGGCCTCGAAGGCTCGAATACAAGAGCTCGATCATAGACGAGTCAGCGGAAGCAACAATATCTGAGTACAGACATAAGTTAAACAAGTCTGCCTTAAGAAGGCTAGCACAAACTGGGATACAGATCGAAAGAGGCGCAGGCCTCCTGCCTGGGATCCTCCTAAACTACTCCTGGTCGTCGTCAGCGGGCATCACGTAGTAGTAGGCACCTCCGGTGCAGTAGGAGTCGTCGTTGAAGGTGGCTTCTGGCTCCTGGGCTCCAACATCTGGTTGCGACAACCAGGTAGAAGGGATAGGGGGAAAAGAGGGAGAAAGCAACCGTGAGTACTCATCCAAAGTACTCGCAAGCAAGGAACTATACTACATATGTATGCATTGGTATCAAATGGAATAAGGGTTTCATATGTGGACTGAACTGCACAAAGCCGGAATAAGGGGGGGGGTAACTAATCCTGTCGAAGACTACGCTTCTGGCAGCCTCCGTCTTACAACATGTAGAAGAGAGTAGACTGAAGTCCTCCAAGTAGCATCGCATAGCATAATCCTAACCGATGATCCTCCCCTCATTGCCCTGTGAGAGAGCAATCACCGGTTGTATCTGGCACTTGGAAGGGTGTGTTTTATTAAATATCCGGTTCTAGTTGTCATAAGGTCAAGGTACAACTCCAAATCGTCCTGTTACCGAAGATCACGGCTATTCGAATAGATTAACTTCCCTGCAGGGGTGCACCACATACCCCAACACGCTCGATCCCATTCGGCCGGACACACTTTCCTGGGTCATGCCCGGCCTCGGGAGATCAACACGTCGCAGCCCCACCTAGGCACAACAGAGAGGTCAGCACGCCGGTCTAAACCTAAGCGCACAGGGGTCTGGGCCCATCGCCCTTAGCACACCTGCACGTTGCGTACGCGGCCGGAAGCAGAACTAGCCCCCTTAATACAAGAGCAGGCTTACGTTCCAATCCGGCGCGCGCCACTCAGTCGCTGACGTCACGAAGGCTTCGGCTGATACCACGACGCCGGGATACCCATAACTACTCCCGCGTAGATGGTTAGTGCGTATAGACCAAATGGCCAGACTCGGATTAAATATCCAGATCTCGTTAAGCGTGTTAAGTATTCGCGAACGTCGACCAGGGCCAGGCCCACCTCTCTCCTAGGTGGTCGGAACCTGCCCTGTCGCTCCGCCTCAAAGATCCACTCGCGGGTGCTCCTCAAGCCGACCCGTCTTTAGTCACCACATGTATCATGTATAAAGTATAGTAATATACCCGTGATCAACTCCCGAGTGATCACGGCCCGATAGTATAGCATGGCAGACGGACAAGGATGTAGGGGCACTGATGAAAAACTAGCATCCTATACTAAGCATTAGGATTGCAGGTAAGGTAACAACAGTAGTAGCAAGGACAGGCTATGCATCAGGATAGGAATAACGGAAAGCAGTAACATACTACACTACTCTAATGCAAGCAGTATAGAGAAGAGTAGGCGATATCTGGTGATCAAGGGGGGGGGGCTTGCCTGGTTGCTCTGGCAAGAGAGAGGGGTCGTCAACACCGTAGTCGTACTGGGTAGTAGCGGCGTCGGTCTCGGTGTCTATCGAGAGAAGAGGGGGGAGAAACAATAAATATATAAGCAAGCATATGCATAGTGATGCATGACATGACAAGTAACGACGTTAGAGGTGCCCTAACGCGGTATTAGGTGATACCGGTGAAGGGGAATAACATCCGGGAAAGTATCCCCGGTGTTTCGCGTTTTTGGACAGATGAACCGGAGGTGAAATGTTGCAGGTTCACTATGCTAGGGACGTGTGGTGGATAAACGGGCTGCGTATCCGGATTCGTCTCGTCGTTCTGAGCAACTTTCATGTATAAAACTTTTTCATCCGAGCTACGGATTATTTTATATTAATTTTTAAAGATTTAATCAATTTCCCAAATTATTTGTATTTCAAAATTAATAGACAAAATGCTATGGGTACCCAGTCCTGTGTACACAAAATGTACACAAAGGCTGACATGTGGGCCAGTGGACCCAGTTGACCAGTCAAACTTTGACTGGTCAACAGGAGGGTGGGGCCTCCTTGTCGTTGACTCATTGAACTAGTGAGGTAGTTAATTAGTTAACTAAGCAATATTAATTAAGTCAATTAACTATTAAATTAATTAATTAATTATTAAATATATTTAGTTATTTTGAAATTCTTTTTTTTTTCTAACAGGGGGCGGGCCCCACTAGTCATACCCACAAGGGGCATTAGCACTTAATCTAATCCGGGGGTTATCCCCACTAATCCAACAGTGGACCGGCTGGACTCGTGCGGGCACGCGGCACCAACGGCGGTCGGGGCGGCGCCAGGCAATGGCAGCAGCTACTGCAACAGCAGCAGCAGTAGCAGGCGACGACGGCCTGATGGAGCGATGCGGGGGGGGGGTTGCAGCAGCAGAAGTGACCGGAGGTTCGGGGCTCCGGTGGTGGCGGGGCTACCAGGGGAGCGAAGGCAGAGCCGGCGAGGTCATGGCACGCGCGTGGCCAGCGCCACGGTCGGGGCTCCGGCGCGGCGGAGGCGCACGGGGCCGCAGCAGGGGGAGCAGCACTCGGGCGGAGGCAGCATGGCACGACGGGTCAACTGCGGGGCCGGCGACGAGCGGGCGCGGTGGTGCGGGGACCGCAAGGCGAGGGGGAGGGCCGCGCGCGAGTGGGAGAGCGCGAGCGTGGCTGATCCGGCGATGGGAAAGAGAGAGGTTGAAGAGGAGGTGCTCACGTTCAGAGCAGGGGATCGGGCAGCGAGGCTTGAGGTAGTCCGGCGAGGAGGAGGATGGGGACGGGCGGCGAGCTGGTGCGGATCCAGCGACGGAGCTCGGCGGCGGGGCAGCGCACGCGAGGCGGCGCCTGGCGCCGGTGATGACGACGCGTCGGTGGTGGTTGCGCGGGCTTCGGGCGGCGGCGCCCAATCGACGAGGGGCGGCGCGGATCGATGCGGGTGGGGGCTGGCGGAGCGCCGGCGTTGGGTGGTTCGG